>NC_058403.1:76176059-76274724 GCF_002201575.2 Neomonachus schauinslandi
TTTTATTTTTTTTTTTTTTTTTTTTTTTTTTTATTTATTTATTTTTTTTTTTTTAAAGATTTTTTTTATTTATTTGACAGAGAGAGACACAGCGAGAGAGGGAACACAAGCAGGGGGAGTGGGAGAGGCAGAAACAGGCCTCCCATGGAAGCAGGGAGCCCGATGTGGGACTCGATCCCAGGACCCTGGGATCATGACCTGAGCGGAAGGCAGACGCTTAACGACTGAGCCACCCAGGCGCCCTAATTGAATTCCTTTTTATCTGTATTATTGGTTTGTTGGGTATATCTCCATTTCTGCTTCTTTGTTTTAATAGTTGTCCTGGAGGTTTCAATATACATTTTTAATTTAATAAAGTCTATCTTTATGTTAGACTCTTGTGTTGCCTAATATCTAATGAATAAGAAGAGTTGCTTCATGTGTTTTGTCTGGTTTCATAGTTGTTTATGAAAGAAGGGAAAATACACTAATTACTTCTTTGGAGCTGGAAAAAGAAGTCTCCAAAATAGAATTTTGAAGCAAGATAATAGTCATAAATGCATATTTATTTAAAGAAAACATTTAAATTTTCAAGATTCATTCAGTAATTCTGACAAACATCAGGACTAGGCTTAGACAATTTTTTCTATAGTACTGAGAAAGTAACTTTTCATCTATTTCATGAGATATAATGCCCTACTTAGAAGAAAGATAGTAGGGAAAGGAGAAATCTTTCAACCAGAAGAATTTTGAGAAGAGGGGAAAGAGCAGAATATGTATGAGTTCAGGCGCCAAATTCTTGTCTGTTTGTTTGTTTGTTTTTACTTTACTATCAGAACCTGCAATTTAGTGGTAATTACTAGAGGTTTTAGAAATATTTCATCAGGATGGAGGAGCCTAAGAACATGGGAACTCCTGGGATATACCTTTAAAGAGCATGGAGGTGTAAAGGTCTCTAGAAGAACCCTAGCCTTCAGTTAAGCACCACTTTCAGAATTGCAATAGAAGCATAGGAGCAATGGCATGGAAATGGTGTCTGGGAGTGTGAAGAAAAAAGGTCCTGAGCATTGATTTTGCTTCTTTAGTCTCTGTGGGAAAAATTTGCCTACCTTGGGAATGGGACCCAAAAGTATCAAAAGAAAATTAAATGGAGAGAGTCCTGATCCTCAGACATTAGCTTGTTTCCTAGTTGAAAGAAAGACAAGACAAGTTATACTTCAATTCTCACCTGTCCAAGGAGGAGCAGAAGCCACCTGTCTTCACTGACCATGTCAGTGGAAAATATAGAAGATGCCACATCAAGTTGCATCACCCTTACAGCCATGAGTCTACTTACACTACTTTTTTTAGTGAGAGAGAGAACCATGCAACTTGCTCCTTAGGATAATTAGTCCTGGAAAGGTGTTAAACACACACTGGATCTATGAAGACATAGACTATAATCTCCACAAACGTAGAAACCATGAAGGTTTTGCTCATCACTGAGTCCTAGGTAATGTGGTATATAAGTTTTCAACAAATATATATTAAAAGAAGTTAGGAAAGAAAGGAAACAATAGAAAAAAGAAGAAAAAGTAGAAGCTACATGTAGTAGTAAGAGTTGTTTAGTAGGACATGTTGATTTAGCTCTTTTTGACCAACCCTAGGAGGGAAAGTTCACCAAAATCTAAAATCCTAGTTTGAATTCCTAAATAATATGCACAATTTCTTACTTTACTCCAGTCTAGGTCCTTACTTTTGCCCTGAACCTCATCTATCTCTGATATGCTCTAAATATAATAATCAGAAAGGGAGTAAGTCTGAAATATGGGGGCAGGAGTGATGGAGACAGCTAGCTGCGTATCTAATTTATATCCTTTTTTCTTCCCTACTAATAGAACTCCTATATCATTTGGACCAATGATATGCCCAGCCAAAAGACAAAATTTTCCAATTTCCATAACAGTTGGAGTGGCTATGTGAATAAGTTTTAGTCAATGAGGTATGAGTTAAAGCTATTGAGAGAGATTTCTTAGAGGTTTCCATTAAGGGAGCAAGACAGAAATATGCAAAAATCACCCATTTCTCCATTTTTTTTTTCCAGCCTACAATATGGTTGGAAGGTGGGAATGCTCATGGCCCCAATCGCTATAAGATTACCTTGATGATGGAAGGTTGTGGGTAGAAGTCATGCCAATAGAGTCTGGATTCCTAATGATGGTGGAGACACCATACCAGCTCTGAACTTAATTCCAAGCTGAATTATTAATTTCTTTCACATAAAAAAAGAGAGAGAGTGAAATAAATTTCTACCTTGTTTAAGCCAGTATTACTTTGTGGTTGTTGTTGTTTATAGTTGAATTTCATTCTAGCTGATTTATGATAAGACTCAGAGATGACTGAGAATCATATATAGGCAGGGGTATCTACTAGAAAATACACTTGTCAATTTTTAAAATGTTCAATATTTTTAAGCCAAATATTTCCACACTGAAGTATATAAAGTGGCCATAGCCAATGTAGATATTTGAAACATCTCTTTCCTAGTCACATAGCTAAACCATATCCTCAGCCTCCCTTGCAGTTAGTGTGTTCATATGACTGAGTTCTGGTCAATGAAAAGTGATGTGTACCACTTCCAGGCTGGCCTATAAAAGTTTATCAGATAATTCCATGCTCCCTCTTTTCCTTGTTTCACTGAAAGGAGAGGACTTTGTGGACATAGAGACTGGTAGAGACAGAAAATGGAAGAAGCTTAGGTTCCTGAATGACTGGATAGAAGACTACTAGACTTGAATTTTTATGTAAGGAGAAATAAGCTTCTATTCTTTTAATTCTTTGAGATTTGGGATTGTTATGACAGTAGTTTGCCTACAATAACTAATTTAGCTGAATTCAAATGCCAAGTGTCAAAGTCAAAATACCCTATAACCATAAACCTATCAAATGTTACAATGGGAAGTCTGAGCTCTGAAACCTATTAACAGTATAATCTGGGGGAAATAACTTAATCTCTCTTATCTTTAGTTTTATCACTAAAATTACTAAATGGGGAAATATCACCTACACTAGAGGGTTATTGAAAAGACTAATTCATATGATTTTTATGCAAACCTTAAGCATTTGAGGGAGATTAGCTACTAAGAGTATAAGAGGAAATGAGGGTCTGAGAAAAGTCCAGCTTCACAGGTAATGGTAAAGAGCTGGTGCACAGAACCCCCTCCCCCCCCCCAGGTATTTTGGCCTATTGAAATTACCCCGAGGTGACTTACTCACAGGTTCATTCTGCTTAAATTCTTATTGAAAAAAAAAAAAAATAGTGTTCTGCCAGAAAGCCTTCATTTCTCTGGCTTTCTCTTGAAAATCAGTTAGAGAATAATTAAAAATGATTTTACATGAGGTGGCTATTTAGGAAATGCTGTAGGTTGCCAGTACCAAGGCATCTTTTGGCATATGCACTCTCATGGATAGACATTGCAACCTAAAATGGATATGCACAGGTACTGATTCCCTGGTAACTATGGCAAAGCCAATTTTGTTTGCTAAATATTGGCAATGGCCAGGGAAATTAATAGCAGTCATCAAATCTAAGGTACTGTCTCTTGTCTTTGGTGACAAGCTGCAATGTGTCATGGCATGGCACTCAGAAGGTGAATGGTGGCTGTAATGTTGTGATTTATAATAAGAGATATACATTTGGTCTTCATCTGGTTTCTGGCACAGAGTTTCTGGTATTTTCTAAGTGTTGAGAGCAACAAAAATGTCTTTTGTTACGTTAATGAGGTGATTTTGGAACACACCAAAGGATGGGGGTTGGTCCCCAGGCAGCCAAATGGTGATTAGAGAGTTAGAACTTCTAGTCTCACCCTCCAACCTCCATGGAAGGGTGAGTGGGAAGGTGAGGGGCTGAGGATTGAGTTCAATCACCAAAGGCCAATGATTTATTCATCATACTGAAGTAATGAAACTTCCATAAAAACCCAGAAGGATGGTTCAGAGAGCTTTTGGGTTGGTTAGCCATGGAGATGGGGGTAGAGTGGCAAGCTTGGAGAGAGCATGGAAGCTCCATTGTCCTTCCCACATACCTTGCCCTAAGCATCTCTTCCATCTAGCTGTTCCTGGCTTATATCCTGTTATAATAACCTGTTATCTAGTAAGTGAAATGTTTCTCTGAGTTCTGTTAGCTGCTCTAGCAAATTAATCAAACCCAAGGAGAGGGTCATGGAAATCTCTGATTTCTAGCCAGGAGGTCAAAAGTTCAGCTAATAACCTGGACTTGAGACTGGTATCTGAAGTACAGGAGGGAGTGATGGGGTGGAGGGAGGGTAGTCCTGCAACCCTTACCCTGCAGGATCTCTGGTAGATAGGTATCAGAATTGAGTTGCATTCTTGGATACCTTTATGGTGTCTAAGAATTGTTCAGTGTGTTGTGGGAAGACAATCCCCCCAACACATGTTGGAATTGGGTCCAGGAACTAAAAGAGACATTTCAAGTAAGATTTTGCTTGGAACAAAAGATTTGGGGTAATGAAAGTAGATAGAATAGCACATAATTTCCCACTCTACAAAACAGCATAAGGAAGGTATATTAGTCAAGGTTTTCCAGTAATGTAATGTGTATATATATATATATATATATATATATATATATATATATATATGTGTGTGTGTGTATATATATTTAAGTATATATGTATATATAAAATATAAATATATATGCTGTAAAAACTACAATATATTATAATTTTTGCCTTAAACAGTTAATAGTCCTCTAATAAATTTAAAGAGAAATGTTTATATAATAAAAACAATAAAGATTTTGTGAAATACTTTCCTAGATATTTACCTTTCTGATGTTTTTCATTCCCTCCTGAAGATCTGAGCTTCCATCTAACATAAGAGTCTTCTCCTGAAGAACTTATTATTTTATCATTTCTTATACAGCCAAAATAATGATAATGTGTTGTAAGTTTTATAGCACATACTTTTATTCTCCTCAAAGAAGGCATGAAAATATTGAGAAAATCAAGAACAGATGACCAAGATAAAAGACTTAAGCACATCTATATCAATAATTATATTAGCTTTAAAGGAATAAACACTTCAATTAAAAGGCAGAGGTTGTCAAATTGAATTTAAAATGTAAGATAACTTGTTTTCTGTTTACAACATTATAAAGTTTAATTTTATCCCAAATGTAAATATATGTAAATATATATATGTAAAGATCCTTGAAAAGCCAAGACAGTTTGAAATAAGAAATGTGAGAGACATACCCTATCTTTTTTTCTAGCTTATTTAAAGCTACAAGAACAATGTGTTAGTGTTGGTTAATTAAGCCAATTCTGAGCAAAAACTATATAAGAAGTCTGTTAGAGTGAGGATGAGGCACTTTTTCTTTGCTGATAAAAGGGACCAGATTCAAGAGGAGAGTCATACGAGCCATCCCTCCCCTTGCCCCCTTTTCTATTGAACATTTAAGTGATATGGTGGCAATCATCTTGCAACCATAAGATGATAAGTATGAGGAGGAAAAGCCAACATACTTAGGATAATGCAGCAGAAAGTTGTCTGAGCTTAATTTTCTTGATTACATTAATGATCTGCAAAACCAGTGCTAACAACTGCTTAACTCCACCACATTTCTTATGTGAAAAAAAAAATAAGCCTCAATTATGTAATCACTGTTATCAAGAATTCTTTTGCTTGCCATCATACCTATTTCTAACCATCCTAATATCTAAAAAGAGAGGTGCAAATTAAACAACAGTAACTCTCATTTCCCTGGTACCATATTGACAACATGCACAAATTTGATCATTCCAAAGAGTGAGGCAGAAAAGGCAAAGGGATTCTCATGCTGTGCAAGTGGTTTGCAAATTGGCACGCAAATTGGCACAACCATTTTGGAGAACAATTTAACAGCAATTTAATAAAGAAGTTTGGAGTCATGTATATCTTACAACACACAAATTAATCTTTAATTCTCTAGAGAAATGCTCTCATTTTGATGTGAGGAGATATGCAGAAAGATGTTTATTGTAAATAACTGGAAACCTTCTATATATCCACCAATCAAAGAAATATTTCAATAAATTGTGCTATAATCCTGCAGTATGATAGTATTCAACAGTTAAAATGAATGAACTAGATTTGTATGTATTAGAATATATAAATCTTGGAAACATAATTTTGAGTTACAAAAAAGTAACATGCAGAAGGATTCATGCAGAAAGATACCATTCATATAAATTCTTAAATTACACAATCATTATATATTGCTTATGAACACACAGATTGCACTGAATTGCTAGTTGTTCCTCCAAATTCATTCTCCCTTCTTCATAGTGAAAAGAATTTTAGCTGAATATAGTTACAACTAGACTTTTCCTATTTAGGACTCCAAAGATCTTTTATTTATGTTGCAATGTCCATTGATATTTATCAAATTCAAATTTAAAATTGAGGCATTAAAAATATTTCATTATAAAAAGATAATATATGTTTATATTAATATATTCTTTTATGAAAAATAACTTTAAAAATAAATTTGGTGAAAATGTGGCACTCACGTTTTTGAAAATCTTTTTAACTTAGGACTTGATTCAAGACAAGTAGAGTTTCATCTGCTTCTGCAGTCTATTCTAATATTGTTTTTATTGCTGAACTTGAAGAAAATTTGGCCTCACACAGATATATAGTTGGAAAGAGGAGGAGACTGCAGACACCTTGAAAGAATCCCAGTTGACCCCAGGAGCCCTCAGTTTGCACTTTCAAAACTGCTACCTTAAGAGATGGTGAAACAACTAAATCTCATGGTTCAAAGCAGACGGCTTACCCTATCCCTTCTACCATCCTATAAACTGCTTTGAGGGAGAAATAAGCTCCAATCTCCTTTGAGCCACTGTGTTTGGGGGACTCTTGGTTAGAGAGGCTTAGTTAATACCTTATGTAATAAACAGATACAGAAGCAAAGTAGAAATGTGATCTGGAAATACACATTCACCACAAACCGTAATTAAGAAAGAGTACACAAGGACCTTAAGTGTATCTGTAATATTTTCATTCTAAAAATATATTTGAGGAAAATACGGCAAAGAATCAATCTTTGTTAAATACGCATAGTGGGCACTTGGTGATTATTATGTTATTTTCCACATATTCGAACATTTTTATGAAAAGAATTGAATGTTTTTGGGGGATCCCAGCATAAGACACCTAACTACTTACTGCACTTACCATTATGCTCTCAAAGGAGGGAGGTAAATGTGAAGGGAGGTGAAGGTCTTCATAAGGTCTCAAAGAAGGGAGGTGAATTTTTCTTTATAAACATAAGTTCATTGAGCCTTAGTAAATAATTCTAATTACACATAGATTTTGAGAGAAATAAAGACAATGAAAATGAAATATGTATGCATAAATGAATGCATTGGAAGTCTTTTATGCACCATTATATTTACTTGAGTTTTCTTGAAGTAAGAAGCATATTTTCCCAGGGTTGGCAGATTAGCATATACTTTCATGTATTATTGATATATTTGTATATCAGTTTTAATCTAAAGATTTCAAAGTAATTTACAACTAATAGTAATCATTTACATCTTACAGGCATTTAAAATTTGGAAATTGTGTTAAAATCCGTGGTTTTCTATTACATTAACAATAACCCTGTTAACTAGATAGGACAAAGTTTATTAATATGATATGGTAGGGAAACTGAGCCCTGGGGGGTAAAGTGACAAATGCCCAAGGCCACAGAACAAGTTATTTTCTCCATGGAGAGATCAAAGACATTTTTCGTCATGACATTAATTCTCAAACGCCTTCACGTGAAAATGTCCCAACACATTTTCCCTCATTTTCCATTAGCCAGAAGAGGGTTGCTTGCCACTCTAAACCAATCACTGGCAAAAGGGAGAGACACTAGCAAAAATGTTCACTCTAATCTAATCAAGGTCCATTTTCTGTTGAAGGTTGGGAGCCACCTTTCCTGAGCACGCTGTTACCTCAAAACAAAACAAAACAAATTCTTTTAACGATAAAGAAATAAAAATGGACTTTGGGGGGGAACACCTCACGGTGTCTTCCACAACAATCCAATGTACTTTTACTTTCTTTAAACTCATCTTTTGTGCTAAGTGTCCCATAAGGTAGAAAAAAAAATCCATGATGCAAATGCTACCCTCTAAATATATTAATGAGGAGAGGATATCGACTATTCCCTCAAATTCCTTGAATTTTGTTCAATTTTCTTTAGCTCCTTTGAACACACAGACCAGTTTGTATACATCCTAGCATGGCTAGAATTTTGCGTAAAAATGGGAGACATTCACACTCAGCTCAGTTAAATTTCATCCACTGATTGTGAATTCTGTGAGAGCAGGCGTTTAAACTCTTTTCTTATCATTTTATTCGTGGAGCCTCAGCCAGTGCCTTGAACATAATAATGTGTTCAACATATCTTCTAAACTATTAAATCTTGTTATTTCTTACCATTTCTCATCACCTCCTTTTTGTCGCCACTGAAAGTCTCCCTTCTAGATAGAAAGCTTGATTCCTCCATAAAGTGTCAGAGTAATAACCAATACTGATCTAGTACTGATTTTGTACCAAACACTCTCCTAAGTATTTTATTTATACTATATGTATATCCCCCCTGCATTAAATTAATCAGAGTAATCACCCAGAAAAGCCCCAGCCTGGACGTTATGAAGTCACTGTGTTCTGTGCATCCTTAAACTTGGAGTTTATAATCACAGAGAGAGGAAAAACAAAACAAGCACCCTGCCAAAAAAATCCTGCATATATGTTACTATCATAGTGAACAGAGAGTACAGAAGAGAGCCAAATGACATTGAAAAAGATACTCTTTTTGCCTCAATCCATAGGCCCTGGAATGCCCTCCCCCCTTCACCCAGTGATTTGTGTCCAGAGAATTCAGTGGGCCAGGCAGTTAGCTCACAACAGACACAGGACACCCATGGCTGTGGGAAGTCCCCTGAAGTCACTGGAGCATACACAAGAGTGTGTGTCTATGGATATAAATATAAAATGCTTCACTCACCTCGGCCCCCAAATCTGACCTTATTTGTCAGTGCTACCTTGGCTGGGTCTGGAGGGCAAGGAAAGAACATCTTGACCAGCTGATGCTCCAACAGATGCAGGAGAGGCACGTGTGCTGGAGATGTGGGGAAAATGGCGTGCTGAGCCTGCCTGCATCTTCACCTTTGCTGCCCTCAGAGTCTTGCTGGCAGGCTCCTCTTGCCTCAGGAAGTTCCCAACACTTTCTGCTGTTTTTTCCTCTAGGTGTAGTTTGTTCCTTGTAAAAATAACAGAATCTCAATTGTTAAAATGCAACTGGGAGAAGAGAAAGAAATTCATCATCTTTCCCACCTAGCACGGTCATTTTAGCACTTCAAAAAAAAAAAAAGTCCCTTACAGTCTTTTCCCTATGTTTTTTAAAAATTGAATTGTATTTTTGTCTCTAGCTTTTGTTCTGGACATAAAACAGCAATATGGAAAGAGGTCTATGTGATATCTAGGGGGATCATAGACTATGTTTGATTCAGGACAATTTTGAGAGTAAAAGGGAGCTAAAATTAATTATGTAAATTTTTGAAATTTATATTTATTGACTGATAAATTAGTTCCAAGATATTGAGGTACCTTAAATAGTATTATTCAAAACCTATTTTCAAAAATAAAATTCACCCTAAAAAATTTAAGTAACATGTATCTATGTACATTGAAGCATTTAAAGTTACATTGAAATATTTTTTAAAAACTTCTTTATATTAATTATCCAAACCCAACAACCTAACTGAATAATTATTGTTTGTATAAGCTCACAAACTACTAATGTTTTTAGTTGTATCTGTTTCTAATACCATGATATTGGTGTTTCTTAAAGAACATATGTTTTTCAATATGATATTATTTTAACTTTTCAGACAATTGGCTAAAATATTTCTTCAAAGTTGCATTTAACTATTAATACACTTGAAATTGCTGACACTTTTAGGTGAATCTTCTCTATAGACTTTTTTTTTATGGACAAAACACTCTTCATAGTACTTGAACTATTCCATGAGTTCAGTGCAAAATTTGAAAAATAGGGGACATATTCTATTCTATTTCATATAAAAATGTGTTAACATTTCAGCCATATACCTTCAAAAATACTGTCTTTTCTATTTAGAATACCTTTCTTCAAAAAATATTTTTACAAGCCAAAACTCATTAAATAAGTTGCCGCTTTTTTTTTTATTTGGTTGCAAGTTTCACCAAACTTAGATACAACAAAATAAAAGTTCTTCTCAATTTTATTTTATTCTAAAACAGAATATAAATGTATTCAATGTAAATAAGAGCTTCATGAAAAACAAAAAACCACTTTCCACAAGTTTATATATTCTAAAACACAACTAAATAATTCCAGAGTCATTTTGTTTTACACAGTTTGTACTTTCTTGGTTTGTTTCCTTCTTGTCTTACTTTTACAGGGATAAATTTCAACATCTTCCCTTTGTAAACTTTACTTTCAGTGATTTCTCCAAAAGTTTCAAAGCTGAAGTTTTTTTTTTGTTTTTTTTTTTTTAAAGATTTTATTTATTTATTTGGGAGAGAGAATGAGATAGAGAACATGAGAGGGGGGAGGGTCAGAGGGAGAAGCAGACTCCCTGCCGAGCAGGGAGCCCGATGCGGGACTCGATCCAGGGACTCCAGGATCATGACCTGAGCCGAAGGCAGTCGCTTAACCAACTGAGCCACCCAGGCGCCCAAAACTGAAGTTTTTTAATGCTTCATTCACTGCATACTTAGATGAGGAATTTTCAAAACTGATTTTGAATGAGCTGCAAACAAGATGTATAGGCCTCATTCACAAAAAGTTCAATGCCATTGCAGGACACTAAAGGGAACACTTCAGTTTAAACCTTTCTTCATCATAAGACATGTAAGCTCTTTGGATGTTTTTGTACCATATAAGTAGTAGTGTAAGGACGTGCCCGTGATCCCTCTGGCCCATCCGCCTTCCTGGGCCATCTCAACTCACTGTGTGCATGGTGGTGGAGGGAGCACCAAGCTGATGGCTGCAGGTCTTTAGTGCTTTAGTCTCCTGCATGCCACACATATGAAAGCAGGCTGTCTTAGTTGGGCCTTTCTAAAGTAATCCCCCATATCTCTCTGTACACGACAAGACGGTTGGCTCCAGGATGGGGAAGAGAAGACTGGTATCTGCTCTTGGTTTCTCTTCTTCCTCTCGAAGCCATTGGGGCTGGCAAGGATGAGTTTCTCCTCTTTCTCTTCCTAGATGACCACTATCATCCTTAAATAAAAGTCTGTCACCTAGTCTTCCAGGCCTTAATACTAGGGCAGGGGAAGAGGAATTCAGAAACTTTTCTCTCTTAGCAAGCCTGGCTTTACATCTCATTCTTTTCCTGTGGACATAAAGTTCCTATTTTGATGGCCAGAAAGCAAATATTAACTTCTACTCTCTCTGCATTGTTGTTGTACCCATCCTAGTTACTCTTTCTGCCTCCCCACTCTGCATCCCCCTAAACAGTAAATGAATGTTTGGGCTGACTTGAATGGAAGTCAGGCATATAAAAATGCAAAAGAGACAAGCGTATCCATGTATCTCCCAAATTATCACCCCCTCTTGCAATATGTTACTGGAGAAATAATTAGTGGGTCAAAAATATGTATGTATGAACATCATCAGATAATATTGACAAGCTGAATTACAAAACAATCTCCTATAAATGAGAGCACTAGTTTCACTGTATTCTTGTAAGCGATATCATTTTGAAAATTTTTGCTAAATTAAAATCAAAGAATGATCAAGGGATGATCTTTAGATTTCTTTAGTTTTATTCTAACCTCTAATTCTGCAGGCAAGTAAACTCGAATTCACGAGAGACATGATTTAATACCTTGATTGGGGGATATAAAATGACAAGGCGCTGAGCAAAACTGGGACGAAGAGATTTTTGTTACTGAGATCAACAGCTTTTGGATTTCACTGCCACTAGAAACCAGGCTTGATTACCTGGGCTACTAGTCTGACTACTCAGCGATGCAATAATCTCTTAGATTTGCTTAGGTCCTTCAGGTCTCAATGTTGTTGCCATTTTACATATAGGATTTTACTTTCCCGTGAATGCTACGAGGTATTATTAATTCCATGTGATAGCCAAACTGAGACCCAGAGATCTTAAGTGATGTGCTCAACGTGGATGGAAAGAGCAGAGTGGTAGACAGAGAAGGTCAGTCTGAATTGGATTTCTGACTCTACCACTGAGGGGTTCTGTTATGTCAGAGAATTTCTTAATATCCCAAGCTGCTTCCTCACCCGCCAATCAAACTTAGCAAACTTCACCTCGGGGTTGTAATAAGGAATAAATACCTCAATATGTATAAAGGAGTTTTTGTTCCAAGCTTGACAGGGAGCAGCCTGTTAATGAGTGATTATTCTCATTGGGGGACAGTACAGTTGCTGGCTTTTTTATAGTCCATTGCCTTTGCTCTTCCTTTGAAATAAATCTTTTTCAAATCAGAACAATGACTGACTGCAATACATCTTGTTAGGTCAAGGATCAGCAGAGATAAAGAAAGAGAAGACGTACCAAAAGGGATTTTTTTCCATTTGAATTTACCTTACAAAATAATAGAATCATAAAAAGCAAGTACTATAAGAACAATGCATGTGAATCCCTCTCACTACCGACAGAAACCTAGGTGTGGAAGGAAAACGGCTGGCCCAGAGTTCCACAGGGAGTAAACTGCAGTCAGTATTTCTTTCAGAGCCCTGGCCTCTGAAATCAGATCCAGGCTTTCAACGCAATGTGCGTTTTATCCTTCGCAAACTGGGCAAGGAGAGCCATAGGTTTTACCAATGAAAAATGATGAGGCCTGCCAAAATTCCAGCCAACCCTGCACACTTAGTGGGTATCCACAGAGTGCCAGGGCCTGCGCCAAGTGCTCTGGGGGAGAGGGTTGAGTAAGGCATGGCCATTGCTCTCTCATCTGGTGGCGGAAGGAGGCACACACACAAGTAACTTGATTCCAAGGCAGAATGTGATAAGTGTTATCTTAGATCAGTGGAGGAGACAGGTCACACGACTGGAATAGCATGAAGTCAGGCCTGAGGCTGAGGCCATGCTGTTATTTAGGAACCCTATCAGGCTCATCTCACAGCTTGGCAATGGTCCCAAAACCCTGTAGCTTCTTGTCCTGGGTGTGCTGGGTCATGGGATGGTCCCCTGTCTCTCCTGGAGTCTACTGTGAAGGCCCCTGGATGGGAGAGTGTATAAAGACGGGTAGAAAGAGAGGTTTGTTCCGCTTTTTAAAATATGATCCTAGAATGCCTGGCCCAACAGAAAAATGGCTACTTCAAGGTGATCTCTCTTCCACGCCTGTGGGGAGGTGGAAAACATCAGAGCCTCACCGTTTTCTAGCCATTCAGGAAGTGAACAAAACCAAAAATATGACATTTGTTTACTTTTCTAGGGTAGGTCTTATCTCATTCAGCTTTGCCTTAGCTGTCTGCTGGTCTGTCTCACCGACAGGGACCGTAAGGTTCTGGAGGACAGAGCCCCTCTGACTCACCTCAGCTCCCACAGTACCCAGGGAAATCTTCATTGCATTAAATACCCAGGCAAGTAGGGCCGACTTGAATTGACCCCTCTGCTATTCCTTTAACACTTCCCCATTTCCCAACTTGCTGGCAACTTTGCCAAAATGCCTTCAAACACAGAGTTAAAAGTGAAAGGCAATACATGAGACCTCTCTGTAATGAATATTGCATTGTGTTAAATAGATTGCAAAAAAACAAGGGTGAGGGGAGGAATTAACTTGGATAAAAAAGGGAAAGAGGACTTGAGTGCAAGAGGTCTGAGCTCTGCCCTGACCCTGTCTGCCCGTAGGCACAAAGTTCCCCTCCCTGAGCCTCAGCCTCCTCAGCTGATGGAAACAGGGCTGAATAGGTTGATTGCCAAGATTTCACTTATTTTGAGGGATCTATCATTTTAATTATGACTATTTGCTACACTATTTGCAACAACAGTAATAGCGGTCTGATAATATTAGACTTACAAAGCACTTGTAGATTCATTATTCTCTAATATCTGTTGAAGAGGGAGCAAGGTAAGCTGTGGAGTCCTCTGCTCCATGCCCTCTCTGAAGCAGACTTGACCTCTAGAGCTTAGTCTGGCCTAGATCAGATTTCTGTGGTCACACTCTGATCCAAACCAATTGGTAGAGCTTTGGAATGGACTAGGCACTGCTGTGAATGCATCCAAGAAAAACACAAAGTTGTGCTTCTCCACGCGCTGGCCAGACCCACCAACCAGAGCTCCAGGAAGGCATTGGGCAGAAGACCTTCCTCTCTTCTTTTTCCTTTATTCAGTCTTCTCTGCCTACTTCTCATGTACACTTAAGACTTAAATCATCACCTACCAGTGGTGATTACTATTCCGGGAAGGCTAACCTGAACTGGGGTTTCAGCTCCCGACCCACTTTTCTAACTAATCAACATCGGTATTATGTCCCTGAAGCTCGATGTGATCCACTCTGTCTTCATTGACTTCCATCATATCAGCCCCTGTTCCTGACCTCTGTGGCTTCTCCAGCATCTGCCTTGTGAACTTGGCTCAAAATTGCTAGTTCAGCTCTCATTTCTTTAATGTTCTCCTATTGCTACTCAGTGGCAGAGGCCGGCAGATTTTCCCCTAGCGTATCTACCCCTGTCATACTTAGGCCTCATCGTTGCTTACTTAGACAAATTCTTTAACTTTTATTTTATTTCTTTATTTTTTGACAAAGTCCTAACTTTTAAAACTATTCTGCCTGGGCCGTTAAGCCAGAACACACTCATTTTTAATCATGCCACGCCTCTAATCAGAAACACTTAGAGGGCCTCGACTGCCCCCCACACAGTGCATTTTTTTTAACACTAGGGTTCAAGGCCTTCCACCGTCTGGTGCAATCAACTATTGCAGATGTATGTCGTGCCACTCAGTGAATGGTGCACTCTTCTCCACACACGCCCTCCCACGCCCATACTTTCATAATATTGTGAAGTGGTTCAGAATGCCCTGCCCTCTTTCTCCCCACCATTCTTATTAACACATAACTCCATGTTTCCACCGTCTCCAAGGTGCAGCTTGAATGGCCCCTCTCCCACTACACCTTTCTTAGGGCAGATGTATGCTGTCCATCTTCTGAACCTGTCTTTTTGTCTTTTTCTTTGTAAGACAAGGCACTAATCTTATTTTGCCTCATTATTTGGTCATTTGTGTAGGAACACACTTCCAAATTTTTTTTGTTTTTTTATTACTCCAGGTTGCATGTCAGTATGCATCACTGTGGAATTTGACACAGCAAAGAGCTCAATACAGTTTAGATTGAATGGGGTTACAGTGAAGAATCAAAAGGAACAGGAAAAGAAAGGAATCAAGAGCCATCATGGTCTTTTATCTGTGATTTAAACCACGATTTCAGCTTGAAGGATACATTATAACATGAGTACACTTCACTGACTTCCACGGAAATGCTGTTTTTGTGATGATCACAAAATGCTAGAGTTGGAAGGAGCTTAGGAAAAGATGAAGTTTGGTGCAAGGGAGTAGCTTACTCCAAACCGTAAATTTCAGTAAGCAGCTGAACTAGGATTAGAACCATTTATCCTGATATCTAGGCTGTACTATATCTACTATTATTCTTCTAGCTAGCTTTTACCAACTTAACTACACCAGAATGGAGAAGGCCAGAGGGTCTATATTTAAGTAATATTGATCTTGGAGCAATGTGTGATTGACTGGATCTCCAAAGGTCACCCTAGGGTCAATCATTACCATAGACATAAGACACTTAACTATATGTGCGTCCACCCAGGCAGGAACTGGAAGATTCTGGTGGACAGAGCCCCTCGGACTTCCCGCTTTATCTCATAGCACTTAGAAAGCACTTTGCCTTATTAAATATCCAATCAGTTATCAATTGAATTGCTATAATCTTCTGCTATTCCACAGTTCTTTTCTATGCCCCAGCTTTTATTACAGTTGTTACAGGGTCTCTGACCTGAACTTGCGAGGTAAAAGTCCCCTTGCAAAATAATTAATTTGCTCCATGCATTCCCAATAGTCATTCAACCCCCTAGCACAAGAATCTGGCTCCTCCACCGTAAAACTCTGGCTTTGGGACATGAAATGAGCACACGGTGCCTCTCTAGCCAGCCCTTACTGAGGGACAGTGTGTGCCGGGGGCCAATGCCTGGCCCGCTACCTCAGCAGCTGCACCTGAGCCAGAGGAGCAGGAACATGGCCAGCTGGTCCTTACCCTCTGGTTCCACCTGACAGGAAGATGGTTTAAGCTTTCTCTTGCACAGTGCACTGGAGGCGGAGGAGGAAGACAGACAAAAAGAACAGGTCAGGCAGATTTCATCAGCCGGCAGCCGGCATCAATACTTCTCTGAGAAAAGATGTTTGGCAGCTTACACACAGCATGCTCAGGCAGATTCCATGTAACAGAACATAGGAGCAGTGGCCTCCTTTCCTCTCTTCACCTCTCTTTCTCCTGGCCCCAGGCAAGGATGTTTTCTTTTCTGGAGGGTAAATTGAATGTTAACAGAGTCTATGGATTTAATTTCAATAACATGCACTTTTCTTCAATACCAAGTTCTCAACACTGGATCTTTAGAAATAAGTATGCAATGCATTCCCCCTCCCTTTATTTTTTTTAAAGATTTATTTATTTGAGAGAGAGAGTGAGAGAGAGACAGACAGAGAAAGAGAGCACAGTGGGGAGGGGAGAGGGAGAGAGAATTCCAAGCAGACTCTCCACTGAGTGAAGAGCCCGACTGGGGGCTTGATCTCAGGACCCTGAGATCATGACCTGAGCTGAAATCAAGAGTTGGAAGCTCAGCCAACTGAGCCAACCAAGCGCCCCTTCCCCCTCCCTTTAAAAAAAGTGTGTTGGGCGCCTGGGTGGCTCAGTTGGTTAAGCGACTGCCTTCGGCTCAGGTCATGATCCTGGAGTCCCTGGATCGAGTCCCGCATCGGGCTCCCTGCTCGGCAGGGAGTCTGCTTCTCCCTCTGACCCTCCTCCCTCTCATGCTCTCTGTCTCTCATTCTCTCTCTCTCAAATAAATAAATAAAATCTTTAAAAAATAAAAATAAAAAATAAATAAATAAAAAAGTGTGTATGTGTTTGTGTGTGTGTGTGTGTGTTTGGACACAAAAGTAATACGCTCACTGTAGACATTTTGGAAATTATATATATATAAATATTCCTATATTTAATGGATCATTTGATATAAGCAATTTATAAATTTTAACCTAAACATAATAATACAAATGTTTGTTCATGCTAGTAAATTTTCTTTCACAGCGTAATTACTTGGTCACATAATGTCACATCATAGAGCTATAACAAAATGTATTTAATTCTAGATTATTGGACATTAGGATAATTTCCTGGTTACTATATACAACACAGTGATAAATATCTTGTATAATATCTTTTCCTGTTGTGTGTATTCATATTGGTTTTCTTAGACTGAGTTCTCTTTCCACTTTGTGAGATATGACACCAAGTTTGGATTCTCAAATTTAGCCAACAGACTAAGATTGGACTGTGGGAGGTTGGGGCAGCTTGGGGAGAAGTAAAGAACTGGAACTGCAACTGCCCATTCTTGGGGCTCATTAGAATCCACAGGTTATTGATGCCAAAATTTCTGCTTATTAAACAACCAACCCCAAGATTCTCTCAGACTTCAATTGATCCATAATTTCATTCCTCCCTTTAATTACAGTCCTAAAGCACACAGAGACCTCTGTGGATCAGTACATGAGCCATGTCAAGTTCAGCCAGCATCGTTCAACAGGTGAAAGTAATTAAAGGAATTTCATTCTTTTATCCATAGGTGGATTTAAAAAGGGCCCGAATAACCAATCCACAGCAACACTTCACAAAATTTTAGCCACTTTCCTTAATCTTGCATCTACTCTAATACCATTCTTTTAGGCTCTTCAGTATGTAGATCAACTTAATCCCCTTCCTAGCAGGAAGAATCTTTCCTCACTGGAAGAGAGAAAAGTAGGAAGGGGAGTACAGGATTCTATTTGATGGACAATGGGTAAAGGACTGAGTGTTGGTAATGTTTGTCCTGTCACATAACCATTCCTCAAATATTTACTGAAGCTGGACAAGCCAGAAACTGTGCTAGTTCCTAGAGGGAATATGAATTGAAGAAGAAAATCTCTATTATTAAGAAATAGAACTAGTTGAGGAGGCTGCAAATAGTAAATTATCTGACAAGAGGACTTGTCTTCCATTACAGAAAGGCAAAGATTATTGGTTACTGGTGATTTGTCTCTGTTGATTCAAATTGGGAAAGGGACAAGACCCAGATTTTTGTTGTTATAAACAGCAATTTATGTAATAAACATGGGCAACAAAAGTCCTATGGAGGGTGCAAAGACATTTAACATGTCAGTGAAACTCCAGGAATTTACAGTCAAGTTAGATGATGGACTGATATGTGAAATGGCGAATAAACTGTTATTCAAGGAATTATGTAAGTAACAAGTGTCAATATATTTTAAAATAGAAAGATAATGTTTCAGGGTTTCAGAAAGGAAAATGGGAGGAAACTGGACTTTCAAGGTTTTTTCTTTCCTTGTAGGTCAAGTAAAGTTGTTAAGGGATATAGGATTAGAGCTGCAATAATAATAATCATGAGGTAACACCACTTAAAAAATGAACTTGGACTCTCCTTGGTCTTATTTCACAAATGTTTGGTGAGTATCAACAGTGAGTGAGAAAATATGTCAAATTGTAGTGATATGAGATTCATGAGACGTGGAAGCTCAATCTACCGTTGGGGGGAAGACAATAATTATTGTATTCTACTTAGAGTTAACCACCTTATTCACATATAACACATCAAGCTCAACAAAAAATTGATAGGTTTGATATTACTCTCTCTAGCTTACCCATAAAAACAAAATAAACCACACCAACATAAAAACAAAACTGAGTCAGGATTTTTTACTTGCTCTAGATTACAAAGGGCTCCCAACCATTTTATTTATCTTATACTACTGTTATTTGCTAGAGAATGTTTCATCACAAATGAGATAAACTTTAGATCTTTGCTCACCCATGATTATTCAGCTTAGTAATTGCACTGATCATTTTCATATTTTATTTCTTAGATATTTGTCTTTTCCTTATTTTAGAAATTCATTATTCCAACAATTAAGTAACAGAGATCACAGCATTTGGGAGCAAATTGTCTGCTTTCCATGACATTTACTAAGAGCCAAGGAGTTGGCTTAGCTCATTAGTCAGCTCTGCATAATTTTCCATGTATTTCATTAAATTTTATACTGGAACATTCATTTTAATTTATTCATGATTTTATAACTTTAAATAAGTTTTAATCTCCTATTATATTTATATTATTAAAAGACATTAAAATAATGTATATATAAAAAATAAAATGTATCTTATTAAACTATATAAAATAAAATTTATGTTATTAAAATATTATAAAATATAAATTTATGTAATATATTTTAACATATAAACACTATATTGTTATACTATTATATATTATAGACCAATATTAATAAGTATTAATAATATGTAATATGTTGATGTAGTATCTTATTTGTTATAATGTGTAATGTTTAATTTTTAAAACTACGTTTTTATTAATACTTGGTAGAAATTAAATTACTATAAATATACTTTTCATATTCATACTAATAAGTGAACAAGAAAGATCTCTGATATCCAAAGATTTGGCAACTGGTATAAAATTTAAGGACAGACAATGTCAGTTTTAGGAAACACTTCAGAGAAACCATTGTCTACCAGGTATTGCAGGCACCTTTGCACACCTTGTTGCATTTAATTCTCAAAACAAGACTCTAAGTTTGAAGTACTAATCCCTATTTTACAAAAGAGGAAATGCTCTCAGAAATATTTATAAGCTCAGCTAAGATCATATATCTGGCCAGATGGAGGACCAGGATGTGTCCAAATGAATTACTTTTATCCTGGGACTGGGAAGTAAAGAAGACATCCATGACATTATTTTCTTGTGTTGCTTGAGTTGGCCAATCTACTGCTAGGAATGAAGTGTTAGCAAATCTCGCTGTCCTCTGCTTATTTGCTGATAGAGCTCAGTTTGGGAGCTACATTATGGAAGAAACAGTTTTAAGTCCATTGCTAGTGTAACAAACTTCATTTTTCTTCCTTATGGATTTGCTTTAACTCTGCAACTCATTTCAACTGTTCTTATGCAAATGTATAGTCTCATCATCTGGGCCACCAGCAAGCCTCTGATCTCACTCTCACCATTTCCACCCCCACAATGTACTTGTTTCAAAAACAACTGTCCTAACAGAAGGTACCTGTGAGAATTCCATCTCAAATAATACCATCGATTGATAAAATGGCATCTTTCTGCTGGTGCACATAAAAGATTCTTGCAAACATTATTAATAACAATACAACCTCACTCAATACTTAGGACATAAACTAGAGGACATGTTATTGAGTATACCCTATGCATTTCAGGCAATTCCCTTAATCTTCACAGTTGGGTATCAGCACACAAACAAGGAAAGGAAACTGAGTCTAAGCTGAAAAGGAATTCGCACAAAGTCATACAACTAGTTAGTGGTAGAACCAGATGCAATACCTGATCTTAATGTTACAGAACCACTTACTATTTATAAGAACTTAAGGTAAGACTATTGCTTAATTTTTCCCAACTTCAAGTTCCTCACCTTTAAATGAGGGCTGTTAAGAGCTGTCCTGCCTATTCCACAGGCTGTTTGAGGAGATCAAAGGAGCTAATGGATGCAAGTGAGAATATTTTGCTAAAAGCATAAAGCACCATAGAAACACAAGGTTTTATCAGTCTGTCTAATGCATCTCTCTTATAAGTGAGTAGGAGTTTTATTTTTCTTTGATGTAGCCACCAACCTTTCAAAGCAGCATTGGGACTACAGTTTAGTTTCAAGCTCAATCTAAAGATAAACTGCAATACAAAAATTAGTTTTTGGTGTGTCTCACAAACCTCTCCCATCCCACTCAGTGGCTAATCTGGGATGAGGTGGCTATATTATTCCAGACTAAGGGCACCCAGTGTCTACCATACCTTAATTTAACTATGTACAGTTAACATCGCTTTTAAATGAGATGGTGTTTTGAAGAAACACGTCTTGTATAATTTGAAAATGGTAAAGTGTTTAGACTATTAGAAAGTGTACTATAAGATTCAAAACCTAGGTTTGATACATGGCTTTGCTACTAACTAGTTGTGCACTCAGGCTTCTTTCTCATCTTCCTGGGCCTCATTTTTTCTCATCTATAAAGTGAGCAGATTGGACTGCATAATTCATACACTTTGTTATTTAACCACCATTTGTTGGAATTTACCAAATGCCAAGTCCTACGCTTAGAGACAGGTGAGACTATGATCCCTGCTCCAAGGGTTGCAACATCTGGTGGGGGAGCAGACATAAACCAATAATAATAATTCAGTGTGATATCTCTAATGGCTCTTCCAGTTATGAGTCAAATGTATATGTCCCCCTTTTTCTCATAATGTGTGTGTGTGTGTGTGTGTGAGCACATACCCAGATACATACACATACACACAGATACACACATCCTCATACAGGACCAAATTAATTGCAGAAAAGTTCAAGCAGAGACAGACTCTACAGGGCTAACTGTTAATTAAAGAAGGGCTATCACAGAAGGTAGAAGAACTATATTTACTCATTGGATTTCATTTACAGTTACTTTGTCCATATTATGAGAGGTTTGCAAAAGGCTTGATGAACTTGAGCAAACCTTGGTGAAAAAATGTTTCCACTTAGCTTCAAAATTCCTGGGTCATTTCTGAAACCAACTGAATTCTCAGGTAGAGGTCTGCTCTGGGATGTCTTCTGTCATCACAGCAACCCACCGAATGACTTTCCTTGATGCCTGTGTTCCTCCTATGCAGGAAGAAATTTTGAGGATTCTCTAAGAACAATCACATCAGAGACTTTCAAGTCCCAAGATTCAGACTCAGAGTCTCTAAGCAGAGTACTGACTCTGCTACTTACTAAATATATGTCTGATCTAAAAAAAACTGACCCTACGCAAGTCATTTGATCCCTCTGAGCAACAAAGTTTTTTGTTTTTGTTTTTGTTTGTCAATTGAAAAATGATGACCCCTTTTGTCTACCACCTAGGAGGACTGGGAAATTCAAAATGCTTAAAGTCTTTAAAGAGGTTCACATGTTAGATTGGGGTGTATATCTGGGGAGGTAAAATGGGAAAGAGCAGTAAGTGTTGGGAATGGGAAGTTCCAGTAAATTAACATAGCAACAGCAGTTCAGAGCTATGGGGGCCTCTGAGATAACTTAGTCCCATATCCTCACTCTACAGATAAAGAACAAAGCCCATTAGAGGAAGATCTGACTAAGACTTGTACTATATCATACTTTCATATTGATGCAAGAATAGCTATAGATTCTAGCCAAGTACTAAGAATTAGAAGTAACAACTAGTCATACAAATATTTCATGAGTTCGGGGCGCCTGAGTGGCTCAGTCGTTAAGCGTCTGCCTTCGGCTTAGGTCATGATCCCAGGGTCCTGGGATCGAGTCCCACATCGGGCTCTCTGCTCGGCGGGAAGCCTGCTTCTCCCTCTCCCACTCCCCCTGCTTGTGTTCCTGCTCTCGCTGTCTCTCTCTCTGTCAAATAAATAAATCTTTAAAAAAAAAAAACAAATATTTCATGAGTTCAGGAATTTTTAAGACAGTGACTGTTTCAATGATTTCTGTTTTGTTGTATGGTTTGTTATTTCTACAGTGAGTATTTACACACACTACTAATTTACTGGGTAATTCCTTTTCAGATTTAGTTTTATGCTCTGAAAGTATTCTCTCTCAGGGCAAGCTATCTCTCAAGGCAATGAGGCGTAACATTATTTTTTTAAAAATCTAAATCTGTAAATATATATTTTAAATATTATTTTTAGAGATTTTTATTTATTTATTTGAGAGGGAGAGGGAGAGAATAAGCAGGGGGAAGGACAGACGGAGAAGCAGACTCCCCTCTGAGCCAGGAGCCCAATGTGGGGCTCCATCCCAGGACCCTGAGATCATGACCTGAGCTGAAGGCAGACTGAGCCACCCTGGCTTCCCTTAAATATTATTTTTTAAATCTAAACCTGTAAATAATATTTTAGAAATATCCAGTCTTCTGAATTCCAATGGTTGTAGATTTCCTCTAGCTTCCATTAAACTTTTACCCTTGCAAGATTAATATCTTGGTGCTGTTTAGGGAAACTGCCTGCCTCTAAACCAAATCAGGCATTTCCAACCTGCCTTCATTCACTTTATTCATTCATAGACAATTTCAAGATAGATTTCTTGAGAATTCAAGAGGTTGGTGGAAAACAGTTATCCAGGAGTCTCCCATATTTCTGTTCTACCTCTGAGCAGGGGCACTAACTAGCCTTTATTGCAGAATATACTTTCAAGGATGTTCATGGAGTTAACAGCCATGGAAGACAGTGATAGTGTTTCTCTTTCAACAAAGGGAGGGAATGCTATATAGGCCAAGATAAAATATTCAGATTCCCTAAACTCAAAGACCCTCTCCTCTAATGTACTCACTGTGCGGGCAGGTGTCACCCGAACTTCTTTCTGCTGTGCTTTAGGATCTGGGCTTCAGAGAACCGGTGCAAAAATGCTAACATAGGCTATTCTCTCACTCTGAGTAAGAAACTGTCCTTCCGGGCACCTGGGTGGCTCAGTTGGTTAAGCGACTGCCTTCGGCTCAGGTCATGATCCTGGAGTCCCGGGATCAAGTCCCCGCATCGGGCTCCCTGCTCAGCGGGGGGTCTGCTTCTCCCTCTGACCCTCCCCCCTCTCATGTGCTCGCTCTCTCTCATTCTCTCTGTCAAATAATAAATAAAATCTTTAAAAAAAAAAAAAGAAAAAAGAAACTGTCCTTCCTCTCTGATGAATGATCTCATGTCTTACATCAACATCCATAAACTGTGGCAGGCCAATTTGCTCGCTTGCAAGTAAATCTCAGACCCTCTGCAGTTCTCAATAGTGGTTGCAGTGACTTATTCACCAGCATGCCTTCCATCAAACAGAATCAGTTCAATCCCATTTCTATTTGATAAAGATTGCTTTACAATATGCATATGGTGATGCCAAACTTGCCAAAGCAATATGAAAGGAAGTATGGGAGAAGGCTTCCTAGATCTTTATAAATCAACCAGGAAGGGAAAGCCAAATGTGATGTTTGTAACTATTTTAGCCACCTTGCTTCAACCCGGGGGCGGGGGGTGGGGGTGGGGAGTTGGAGGTGACAAAAACCACACCTGTAAAAACATAGGAACAAAACTACAGAGAAAAGGAACCAGCCCTGACTCCAGGAGCTGCAGCAACCCAACTGCTTTGTATCGGAGAATGTATGTCCTTATTGTTTAGGGCAATTGGCTTCAGGTTCTTCTGTTTACTTTATCCAAATGCACCCTGCTGATACAGTAGCCTCTGAGCAAGGTCTCCTACTGACTCATCACACATTCTTCCTTTGAACCACAACAATGAGACTTCTCAATCACTACAGTGACACAGATCACCAATTATCCTATTTTGTTTTAATTCTTGTTATGACATATGCACAGAAAAGAACGTAAAACATGTAAGTAAAATTTAAAAATTAAAAATAAAACAAGCCAACATCACTACCCATGTTAAGTAAATAAAATATTCATAGCATTCCACACAGAGTCCCCTCCAAAATCACAATCCCTCCCTGTCCTTCTAGAGATAACCACCCTTCAGAATTTTGTCACAAACATTTTCCTGCTTTTTTTATAGTTTTACCCACTAAGCATGTCTCCCTAATCAGTATAGGTTAGCTTTGTCTACTTCTGAACTTTCTATAAGTGGAATCATAATCTATGTATTTTTTTATCTAGCTTCTTTGCCAATTTCTATGTGACGTCCATCATATTTTTGTGCAAAGCTTTCATTGTTTCATTTGCATTGTTGCCTGCTCTTCCATCACATTAATACGCCACCATTTATTTATCCATAACACTTTGGTAGGCATTTGGATTGTTTTTCATTTGGGACAAAGAATAAAATCCTGACATCCACATTCTTGTAAAGATATCTGAATACTTATTTCCCAGATATTTTTTAGGTTATATACCTAGGAGTGGAGTTTCTAGATCACAGGATATGCATCTTTTCAATTTTACTACAAATGCCAGGGTTTTTTTTTCCAAAAATGGCATATCAATTTATACTCCCACAAAAAGTATATGAGATTACCTATTGTAGTATATTCTCTGCAGCACTTGATATTGTCAGACTTTTTAATTGTTGCTGAACAATTGAGAAGGTAATCTCATTGTGGTTTTAATTTGCATTTTTCTGTTTACTTATTAAATTGAAGATCTTTTCATATATTTACGAGTCATATGGATGTTTTGTTGTGATTTGCCTATTCAAATATTTTGCCCATTTCTTTATTGAGTTATCTGCTTTTTAAAATTTATTTGTAGGAACTCCTTATATATTCTGGGTACTGGTTCCTGAATCTGTGGTGCAAATATCCTCTTACATAATATGTGGCTTCCTTTTATTGTTGTTATGGTATTTGGTTACAATTTTAATACAGTCAAATACACTCAAATCCTTTTCCTTTGTGGTTACCACTACTTTGGAGGCAGTTTCTTTTAAATAGAGATAATTTTCATGTTACATGGGGAATGCAAACATTTATTCTATCGCTCAATATAGTCTTCAGTTTGGTATCAGTTGCTTCAGTTTACAAAGCATGCTGCGGTCTCTGGGTACCATCCTTAGAGTGGCCCACAAGAGACCTGTTTGGTAGTCCTTTCTTCCACTTCGCAAGCAAAGCAGAGTGGTCCTCTGACTTGCCATGGTAATGGTTAGGATGGGGCTGGAATGGGATCCTGGTCTTACAGTTTCTTGTCTGGTTCCTGTCTCCCAGGGGTCCTCTGAGTTACAGTGCCAGCTATATTACCTCTCTAATAAAGGACAGGTGTGATGGGTTAGGGCAGGGCCTTAGGGTAGACGGATTCCATGAGAAGAATTTAAAAGCCCTAACACATTCTAGTGGAAATCAGAAAGCTGACCACAGTAAAAAGGCTAGGAACAAGTCCCCAATTTCTTTATGCCCATGGAGACCTGGCTGACTTAACTGCCATCGTTTTAACTTCCTCAGTTCCATTAAGCCTTCATTACTTCTATTTCTGTCAACAAGCCCAGGGTTACACAGATGAGTAGGACCCTTGCTCAGATGGACTGACTTTCTGGATACACTGCTAAGAATTCCTTTATGGTACCCATGTGGAGTTCCTAACACATCCAGAGAAAACCAGTTGCAGAATATTTGTCCTGAGCAGGGAATGTAATGGCTCTGGATGTGCCTAGGCCTAGTAGTGCCTGTAATTATTAAATCTCCCAGCCAGGTTCCATCCAAACTGGATAATCAGCTTCTTCTGTGTGTACTGGTTTAAGAAATCCCTCCTAAAACTGAGATCATGAAGATATTCTACATTATGTTAAAAAAGCTTCAGTTTTGACTTCTACACTTAAGGTTTTAATCCACATAAAATTCATTTTGTAACATGTTATATGATAGAAATCAGCCAACTGTCTCAGCACCATTCATTCCTGGTTTACCTCTGATATCATTTCTGTTACAAATCAAGTGTCCACTTATGTGGAGATCTGTTTCTAAATTCCTCACACTGTTCATTTAAAGGATGATGAGGTCACCACTCACCACAAAATAAATAGGCAAAGCTGTTATTTATTGTTTACTAGAGTAAGGGAGAAGCCTGCTCATCAAGATCAGTCTCTGAGAAGAATAGCTGATCTTCTTTAAGTTTTTAGGAAGCACACATTTTGAGAAATGTAAATGATATTATCTGGAAATGTGGTTAATTCAGATAAAACTGTTATTCATTGATTGGCACTCAGAATTGGGTTTATTGAAATGAGTCTAGCACTGACTGGTGATACTGATTGGTTGGTTTGCAATTTGTGTTTGCTATGGCAAGTTACTGTTGATTATTTGAACAAGCTTAAAACTGGCTCAGATGACAATTTGTTACCATGGCTGTAGAACAATCAATCATTTCCTAGTTCCTTTGTGGGAATTCCTAACACATCAGTTCCATTGGTCGACTTGTCTAACCAGGTACCAATATCGCACTGTGTTAATTACTATAGCTTTCTGATGAGTATTAATATCTGGTACAACAAGTTCTCCCACTTTATTCTTTGTTTTTCAGGAATGCCTTAGGTATCCTTGTCTATTCTACTTCCATATATATTTTAGAAATTGGCTTTTTAAGCTATGTATATGAAAACTTACAATTTTGTATTATATTAAAGCTCTGGATCAATTTTAGAGAATTGACTCTCTATAATATTGAATGTTTTAATCCAAGGGTATGGTGTATTTTTCTTTTCATTGAGGTCTCAAAAATTCCTTCATGTCTCAAAAATTTTTGGAATTTTCTCCATAGAGATTTTATATGTCTTTTGCTAGCTTTATTCTTAGGTCTATCATATTATTTTATAGTATTGTGAGTGGATATTTTCTAGTTATCTTTAAGGTATTTATTCCTAGCTTAATTATATTGTGTTCAGATATCATGCTCTGTATGTATTTAATCCTTGAACAATTGTTAAAACCTGCTACCAAAATTTAGGTCAACTTTTATAAACGGCTATATATATATGTACTCAGAAGGAATGAGTGTTGAGCAGTTATTGGATGCAATGTTCTATATGTACCTTAGGTCTAGTTTGTAATAATATTGATTGGCTATACTCTAGCTACTGAGTTTCCATCTGCTTGACCTACGAATTACTCAAAGAAATTGTTAAAATCTCCCACTGTGATTGTGTAATTTTTTATTTCTCTTGCAATTCTGTTGAATTTTTGCTTTACATATTTTGAAACTGTGTTATTAGTTGCATATGAATAAAAAATTATAACTTCCTAGTGATTTAAAAGGCTTATCATTATAAAGTGACCCCCGTTTGCTCTGGTAATGGTTTTTACCTTATACCTTGTCTGATATTAATATCATTGCCTTTTAGTTGGTAATTTTACAGTATATCTTTTTCCATTCTTATAGTTTTAACCTTTCTATATCTTTATGTTATATATACTCTTTAAATACTATTAGTTGTCTAATATGACAACTTTTATTTTTAATTGCATAATTTTGTCCATTTACATTTTAATATTTTTACTTATCCACTTTAATATCTTCCTTCATCCTTTCTATTTGTACACTTCTGTATACTCTCTGTATGCTCTTCTAAATACTTTGTCTTTCCTTTTTTACTTTCATTTGAAATTTTTTAAAATTATCTTTTGCTATTTACTTGTCTGGGAGTTAAGTATTATTTTTCTGTTCTTTTAGTGGTTATTGAAAAAAATACAACACAATTAACATATCAAAGTCTACATTTAATTAATACCCTTACCTTACCCTCTTCCTGAATAGTCTAGGATCTTAACATTTTTTCTTCACCATACCCTTGACACATATGCTACTATATTAGTACATTTTTATTGTCTTTTTGTAACTTCACAATTTATCTTCCTAGACCTCACTTTTGTAATACTTCTAGACCCTGGCAAAGATGGGATGCTGGACCATAGGACATCATGTGATCATGCAGCCAGAGCTGCCCATCATGAATGTGGTTCCATCAGACTCACCAAATCATATGGCCTGCTAGATTCAATAATGACCCATTATTACATAGAGATTTTATACCTGTGATTAGACACAAGCAGTGCTAGAGGACATGAGTAAGGTGCATAAGCAAGTATCTCAGAAGTCGATGCCTTTCACCACTATTGCACTAATACTTCTCTCTCCACTCATATCTCTGGTTGCACAGGGGTCTTTTATGACCATCTGATAAAAAAGAGAAAAAGCTGAGCTTAGGTCATGGATAGGTTGGCTCCATATGTGGATACAAGCTGAAAATAGAAAGCAGCTGCACTAAAGCTCCATACAGGAGTAGCCCTGAAAGATACTTGTAAGGAGAAGTCTTTCTAAAGGACAGATCCTGGGGCTAGTATACCTAATCATCAACTTCGTGTGGAAAGAAAGTGGTCTGAAGTAAGAACATATAGAGATTCATGGTCAGTGGCAAAAGTTTGGCTGGATGGCCAGAGGCCTAGAAGGAGACAGAGTGGAAGATCAAGGAGGTCTAGAGAAGAAGCTTGTGAGTAGCATAAGGGAAAAGGCCAGAAGTGTAAAGAACTCTGTATTGTATGTTAATATCCTCCAGGGAGCACCTATCACAAAAGAGTCAGTAAACAACCTAGTAGATAAAATTACCTGGCCAGTTGATGTAGGCCAGTGTCATTCATTGTACCCTCCCAGTTCTGCCCAGTGGCATAATAGGGTCATGGGGAAAACAACCACCACCACAACAAAACAACTGTGGAAGTAGGCTCTTTGGCAATGGATGGACCCAATATCATGGGCTCTTCCTCACCAAGACTGATGTAACTACTGTCCCTGTCTAGTACCTAACATTATAGAAAAGAAGACCAAAATTAAGCCCAAATATAACTGCATCCCTTCAAGAGACCAAGTCATCACTTGGTGATAACTTGATTCCATTGTACCCCTTCCATCTTGGAAAAGGCAAAAATTGGTATTGGTTGGAACTGACACATTTCTAGGCATGTTTTTCTTTCCTGCAGGCAGGGTCCTCACCAAAATCACTAACCAAAGACTAATAGATTATTTGATGCACAGATACAGGATCCCACATAACATCAAGCCATTAAAGAACCAAGAATCCAAATCTGCAGCAAATGAAAAGCAGTAATGGGCACGTAATTTGTGATCTGACATACTACATGACCCCAACACTGCTAGCATAAAAGAGTAATGAAGTGGTTTTTTTGAAGTCAGAGCTAATGTACCAGGTTAGAAATGATTCTGTGAGGTTAGAATGGTATCCTTGAGGAAGTAGTGTATACCTAAATGAATGACCATTATACAGAACTGTCACCAGTAGGTAAAATACTGGGGGGTATAGGAACCAAGGAGCAGAAGTAAGAGTGGCCTGGCTTGTGATCATTGCCAGTGAAACACTTTGGGAATATGGGCTTAATGCTTCCACAATGTTTGTCTTTGTAAGTCTAGAGCTAGTGTCAGACAAGATGCTCCTTGAAAGAAATGGTAAACAAAGAAGGTGCCATCCCTCACACTTTAAATTGATTGAGAGAAAAAGAAAAATTAAATAGTAATAATAATAGTAGTAAGGGTCTTTCTTATGAAAGCACAGAGAAGGGGCTCCTAAGCCAAATAGATGTATTTTTTTTTGTTGTTGGGCAAGGAGGAAGGTAGGGATTAAAAGAGAATTAGAAAAGGCAGGAAAGACTTCCCTTCAGGAAGAGATAATGACTGAATTAGATTTTGTAGGAAAGAGAGCAATTAATCATGCCGATGTGAAGGTGAAAGTCATTCAGGCAAGAGGCAGAGAAACTTACACGAAGACAAGGAGATGTGCTGATTTCAGTAAGTGAAATGGAGTTTGAGAGGGAAAGGAATGTGCCAGAAGGTTAGGCTGCAGAGGCAGAGGACAAAGCAAAAACCTTTAATGCTAAGAATGCCTGGGGGCAATAGGAAGTCATCAAAAGGTGCTAATCAGGAGAATGAGGTGATTCCTTGTCCACTGAGCAAATTGAACTGAGAATGCTCATTCTTGCATTCATACCTTGTCCTTACCTCATTCAGAAAAGAAACACCCTCCTTTTGACAACAAATCCATACCTTCAAAAGATTTATAGACTTCTGGAGAAATTCCAGTGTAAGACTCCAAGTTCAGAACCAACTGTTTTTGAGAGAGAGAGACAGAGAGAATCTTTACTTTTGAGAGTGTGAAAGTGTTTTTTACTTTTTTTGGGGTGGGGGGAGATTTTTGGAAAACCAGGCCCTGATTACGGAGGCAGAGGGTATAATTATTTCAATAATAAGTTGTCTCAGGAACCAGAATTTCCATTAAGAAAAGCAGACAAGGAAAGCTACAAGAAAATCCACTGGGTTTTAGTTCTGCAAAGAATCACAAATTTGTGAAATCCAGGGCAATACTTTGCTAAGAGATTCCTCTCAGGAAATAAATAAATAAATCAGATCACAAACATGCACTTGCTAATTGGCCCTCGGTTAAAAGTGACTCCATTTTCCAGGCAATTAAGGAACATTAGCCCATGGGCAATACTTTCCCATTTCCTTTGAGATTTGGGATTTAAAGCCCAGGATGCATTAGAAACCTTGTTCCGTTGAATATATTCTCCTCTGCCAGCATCCCTTTGGACTTTTGATATTTATGCTAATTGCTCCTTTCTCAGTGCTCAATAGCTCTTTCTGACAACCAATCCCTGTACCTATCTTAACTTACAGAACTGTGAATGCAGGAGTTAGTAAGCCTTTTCTGTGAATTGCAAGAAACAGGGAATTTTAATCAGAGGGACTTTGAACTGCAAACTTGCCACTTGCTAGTGGCCTGAGGCAATGGAACCTCACCAGGTCTCAGTTTGCTAATCCATGAATTGGAGACACAAGACCTCCCATAAAATCTTATTACTGTGTTCCTTTAATAAGTGGTTCTCAGCCCAAGCCATACATCACTTGGGGAAGCTTTCAAAAAGACCCTTGACAGGGTCTCATACTTGGAGATGCTGATTTAGTGGACCAGGGCATTAGCATCTTTTAAAAGCTCCTCAAGTGATTCTGAAGGGCAGCCACAGTGGACAACCACTGCCTCAAACCAAGCCATCCTGGCCAGGAAACAAGTACAAAGTAAGGTGGGCTTCAGGCCTGAGCGCACTGCTCTTCACACTGACCTAGTGAACAGATTAAAGGCTCCCTCTTCTCTGCATGTCTTGTCCTTTGACTGTCCCAGCCACAGGGAGGAGGGGCAATCTCCATTTCAGACTAGCAAAACTTTATTGACCTGAGAAGAAAAAAAATGAGTAAAAGAGTAGGGAAGGAGCCTGATGCCTTTACTTCTGTGGTGGTAGGACCTTGTGAGGAGCAGACCAAAGGCCTAGAACTGCTACCTTGCAAACAGCCCCAGAACTTCTGCAAACTGTAACCCCTGGCGGGAAGCTTTTTCTCTTGCCTGGAGGCCTGGAGAAACATCTCATATTAAGCACAGGAACTAATATTCTGTGATCGTTTGCCAAACAGGGAGAATTCTACTAAGCACATGCACAGCGTTTAGACTTCCGGCATCAGTCTGTAATTGGGGAGGGCGGGGAAGGTGGGGGGGCGGAATGTGCCAGCTCTCAGGGGGATTGAGAGATCTGGAAGGTTAAGCAGCTCCTCCCCTCAGGACCACAGAATAGACTCCTGTCTGCCACACACTGAGATCTCTCAGCTGCTGGACTATTCTAAGCCAGTTGGTTCTCAAACGTTAGCATGCATCAGAGTTAGGTAGGGACTTATAATTAACCATATACAAAGCCACAAAGATAAGCTTAATCGGTTTTATAAGGCAGGCATCAAAAAGATAATGTTAAAATATAAAATCTAAGCATGTAGAAATATACGAATGCAAACTAAGTATAGACTCCTGAGTCTCACCTCAGAATTCCTGGTTCAGTAGATCTGCATCTCTAACTCGTTCCCAGGGGAGGCTGCTCCTGGCTGGAGGCCGCACTTGGAGACCCTCTTCTAGGGCACCAGCATGGAGCAGCTCCCGCCGGCTGTGTTAGCAAGGATCAGATATGTTTGCTCCTCAATCTGTTAATGATTCTCTTCTTTCAGTATAATTTAATTAAACAATAGGTAACTAATGAAATACAAGTGTAAATAAAAGAGTTTGTTCTGTTTTTCTCTGAAAATTAAATAGACTATTTTGGAAATATCCCATAGGAATGTTGCTTTTAAAAAAATCATCCAGGGGCGCCTGGCTGGCTCAGTCGGTTAAGCGTCTGCCTTCGGCTCAGGTCATGATCCCAGGGTCCTGGGATCAAGTCCTGTATCAGGCTCCTTGGCTGCATCTCCCTCTGCCTGTCATTCCCCCTGCTTGGGTACTTTCTCCCCCTCTCTGACAAATAAATAAATAAAATCTTAAAAAAAAAAAATCATCCAGCTAGTGGCCTCTCAGATGAGAATACTGTTTTGGAGTGTTGGGGCAGGAGGCAGAGAGGCAGAATGATAAAACTCTTGAACTCCTGCATTTAGGGTGCTTCATGGGGGTTTTATAATGTCTTTGCTCCACTTTAAAGATACTGAAACTGGAAAAGGCCTTGGCACTACAACAACATATCAACTCAATGTGTATATACACACTTTAAATCAAAGAAAAATGTTTCTGAGAAACCCTCTCCAAAAGTGGTTATGATATTTTTCTTCTCCTCATCCATTCATATGTTTTGTTCATTCTTATTCATATATGTTGAATTCATAAATCAACTGACCAATTACTGATGCTTGTAACTACTAAAGTCAAATCACACTCATTTTTTTTTTACCCACATATTGACCACAGAGGTTTCTCTTCATTTTAAGGACTTGCAAATAGAAAACTAAATTCACTTCGGAGTTATGAAAGTATTCTGTCACAAAGGGGAAAAAGGAATCTTGTTCTAAGGACTTGGAAGGAAAGACTTTCACACTATACACCCACACACAGAGTAGGCAGTTTGACCCAGTACCTCGGGCTACATCATAAATATTGTTACGTAGGATTTCATTTTTTATAAATTGCTTCTTTCTCCTTTACCTAATATTTAATTAGGTGAGAGTTTTTAACATTTCTATATGCTATTATTTTTTTAAAAAGATTTTATTTTTTTATTTGAGAGAGAGCACACCTGCGGGGTGAGTGGGGGCAGTGCTGCACTGGGAGCCCAACAGTGGGCCTCAATCCCAGGATCCTGAGATCATGACCCGAGCCAAAGGCAGACACTTAACTGATTAAGCTACCCAGGCATCCCTCTATATTTGTTTAATACAATACAGTTTCTCCCTTAAGAATTATTGTTATTACTATTGTAAATTATTGTTGGAGACTTCATAAAGCATTTTACTTCTTGCATCAAAGCTGGATATATATCTAAGAATGCTGCCTAATTAATTGCATTGTATCATTATTTTTGATATCTTACTGTTCTGGAGACTTACATGTTACATTAGTTTTTCATTAAAACTGTATCCTGGGGTGCCTGGGTGGCTCAGTTGGTTAAGCGACTGCCTTCAACTCAGGTCATGATCCCAGGGTCCTGGGATCGAGTCCCGCATCGGGCTCCCTGCTCCGCGGGGAGCCTGCTTCTCCCTCTCCCACCCCCCCTGCTTGTGTTCCCTCTCTCGCTGTGTCTCTCTCTGTCAAATAAATAAATAAAATCTTTAAAAAAAAAAAAAAACTGTATCCTGTTCTGCCTGGGAAACTCCTGGTAATTCTTAAAGCTGCAAGTGATACATTTGCTCTTTGAGTCTCTCTAACTAGAGCTTACTTCTACATTAGAACTAACTTATGCTGTATCATACATATTTATATTGCATATATTTGTTTACTGCTTATGGCAAACCAAACCCCGTATCTTATTTGGGCAAACTTTTTCCTAAAGTTTGTTTAGAAGAAAAAAAATCAGAAATAGTTTTTAAAACTATGAATAATTAGATCAATGAGAGAAGAAAAATCCCTACCAATTATTAGAATACATTATAAAGCCACGATGTGATATTAGCACAAAAATACATATTTCAGTAAAAAAAATAGGTTACCCAGATATAGACCCCATTACAGACAGAGAGAGAGACACTGAAAATCAAAAGTAGAGAAGGTACTTGGGGCACCTGGGTGGCTCAGTTGTTAAGCGTCTGCCTTCGGCTCAGGTCATGATCCCGGGGTCCTGGGATCAAGCCCCGTGTTGGGCTCCCTGCTCCGCGGGAAGCCTGCTTCTCCCTCTCCCACTCCCCCTGCTTGTGTTCCCTCTCTCGCTGTGTCTCTCTCTGTCAAATAAATAAATAAAATTAAAAAAAAAAGTAGAGGAGGTACCAACCAATACACAGAGTAGGGATTAATGGTTACAATTTGGATTAAAAATAATTTAGAACCTTATGTCATCCTGTACATTCTTTACTTCTAGACTCAAACCATTAAAAAAATTGTAAGAAAGGTAATCATGGTCAAGTATATGGACAGGAGAGCATGTTCCAAAATTATCAGTGATAAAAGATGTGCTTTCATGAATATACACAGAGATAGATAATAGATGATAGACCATTACAGATCTTTTTTGATCCACCATTTTTATATGGTTAAAATAAAAAACTGACATCCAAAAAAAAAAAAAGTAATCTGGCAAAAACAGATTCTGAAAATTTGATAGAAACAAATACTTGTTGATAAGGACTTATGAAAATTAGTGTGAAAAATAATAAAGTTCTAAAATAAATACAGAGGAAAATAAACTTAAAAGAGTAAACAAAGTTAGCTCACAAAGATGGAAATGTTTACACCTCACTAGTAATCAAAAAAGGTAAATTAAAATCAGGAGATACAATTTTCAACTACCAAATTAAAAACCATTTGAATGATAATACATAATTCCATCCAGTGGGCAGGGCAATAGGCACTCTTATCAATTATTGCTTAAACTCCTTGGAAAGTAAATTATGCATAAAAATATTCATTCATCCTTCTTAACATTTTGGGAAAATTATCCTAAATAATTTTGTAATAAATGTGGATTTTTAAAGAGAAACCTAGACTTGCACCCAATATTCATATTCCTTTTCCATCGGGTGAAGTTATTACTGGGAAGTGACTGCCCAGCCCCTTTTGCAGTTAGATGGAGCCATATGGCTAAGTTCAAGTCTATGGAATGGGGGAAAAACTAATCTAAGCTACCCCCAGTACTGGCCAGACTCTCTAGGTTCAAAGCTTAGATTTCTATTATTGGTGCATAGCCTTAAACAAGTTATCTAACTAACACTTTGTGCCTCAGTTTCCTCATCTGTAAAATGAGTTTTATAAAAGTCCCTACTTCACAGGGTTAAGAGTTAAAAATGATTTAATACATAACAAATTCTTAGACCAATGTCAGGAGACCAGTAGTTCAGGAAAGCATAAGCATGGCTAGAACCATCAAGAATGGCAACATAAGGTTTCACCCCCTTGATCCATAGGGTGGGTCACAGGTTTCATAATGAAGGAGACTCAGACTTCCCAGGGCATGCCCTCCTTTCTCTTGAAAATTCTGGACAGCAGTGTTGAGATCATTAGGCAGTGTTTACAGTGGCACAGAACCTATACACTATGATCTAGCAGACCCTCTCAAGGCCATCTTGTCACCACAGATCTGGGAATACCAATCACCCTGACCCCTCCAGAGAATGAAAGGAAGGGTTATCTGGTTGAAGCTTTCCAGGGAGTCTGGGTATGAATCCACTTAATGTCCCTGAAGGTGACATGTTACTTATATAAATAAAGGTCTGTGGCTAGAAATTGTGAGAAGAACACAACTAAAATAGAGCCTCAAGAAAACACCTCTATTGCCCTGAGCATGTATTTGCCTGGAAGTAACCAATATCTTTTAAAACTTTATTTATTTAACAACCACTTATATAGCACTTAGTACGCAAAAGGCATTGATTTAAGAAGTTCACCTAATTAATTCATTTAATCCTCATAACAAACCAGCAAGGAATACTCATTTATTACCCATATTTTACTGATGAGCTTAAGTAGCTTGCCCAAGGTCACGCAGATAGTAAGTGATAAAACCACAATTCAAGCCCAGACAATATGACTCCCCAGTCTGTTCTCTGAGCTGCTAAGCTCTCTCGCCTCTCTCGCCATACCAAAGGAGATGCCCATTAATGCTATTTTTAATACTACTTTATATTAGTACAGCATAATTTTAAATTTACATAAAGCAGTTACAGTGATTAGCCACAGATTCTCACCATGGTCCCAGGAAGCAGATAAGATTGTTATTGATTCTCATTTTCCATAAGAAAAAATTTAGACTCAGAGAATCAAAGTCATGTTCAGAGGAACACATATCTGAAATTCAGTTCCTGGTTATGTGACTACTGATCCATTATTCTTCTCTTTACTCCACACTGGTTTTCTCAATTCTCTATTTTCCCTTAGGGAGAATTGAAAATAAGATTTTTTTTTTTCTTTCTTCCCATTCCCTTCAATGTTAGGAGAGTGATTATATCAAAGAGATGATTTTTTTCTTTAACCCAGAAAGTTAAGCAATTCTTAAAATTACTAGGAATGTTTGATTTCAATCTTTTCAGGTAACCCATTTACTTATTAAGAGTCAGAAGGCCTTTTGAAGCTTGACACAATTGTACAGGATGACTGGGTAGAACATGGCAGTCCCTTTCCCCCTTCATCTTCAGCCAGCACATTGGACTGCTCCTTTGCCAGCTAGTGAGGCAGGCATGTTGGGACAGTGCATAGGCAGGAACTGAAAGATGGATAGAGAAAACCCTGGGGCTGCAAGAAGGGGACCTGGGTTCCAATTCCATATGAACTCACAACCCACTGGGGGAGCCTCAGCAAATCCCTCATCCTTCAGACCTCATTCTCCCATCTGTTGAGTATGGGTTTGGAACGAGGTCATTGCTGAAGTCCCTCCCCACTTCTCAACTCCTCTGGTGGCCTGAGCCCTTCCTCTGGGTTTCCATGTGACTTTGGAAATGGTGGGTCTCAGTAGCCTCATCTGTAAACCAGGAGTAATGCTATTTATCATGAGTATATCTCTAGATTGATGAATGCATTAAAGAGGACCCTAAATACAAATGCCTTTAAATATAAAACGTGCTCTGTAACAGGCAAATAACTTACTATCCTTAAATAAATAGAAAAAGAAAGGTAATTAAAATTTCAGCAAGGGAAGGCATCATTACTGATCTTCATAAAGCCCTTAATGGGTTAAATGCTTGGGCATCTGGTGAAACACTAGCCTCAGCTGTTTAAGTGACATCTTCTTGGGTCAAATTTCTCTCCTCTCTCCAATCCATCTGCTCACAGCTTGTCATGATAAACACTTCTGAGTTACAAAGCAAAGAGTACACAGCAACAAGAGAGGGACAGCATCTTGGATCTTAACTAGACAATAATATCAGAGCAAAAACAGTGCCCAGTCATCTATTTTTCATTTGCCCACCCCCTCCCCACACTGCCTACCCATCTCTGCCCCATCTCTCTTTTTCTCAGGTGTCACAGGCACAGGTCAGGCAATAGACAAGCTGAAAGGAAGAAATCAAAGTCATCCATAAGTAACTGAAAGGGAGAGATAGGCCTAATGGGTAAGAATAATGTCAGGTGGAAAATCTAGGTGTCATTTGCCCTTGGTTCAATGAAAGTAGACTGTGTCATGTGATTGATACTCCCTAGAATAGAATTATCTCAGTGTGGTATCCCAGGGGTCTATGGCACTTGGCTTATCTAGGCACTTGTGGTGATTTGTTCTGAGACCTCAGCCAAAAATCGCTGACTGGTCAGACTCAGTTTCCTTATTTTGCAAAAGCAGGTGGTGTTTGGTGGTAGCAATAAACAGCTACACCAGTGTAGTCATTAGGCTTACATAACAAAGTCTCTGACAGAGCTTGGCACATAGTGGTGGTCAACATTTTTTTATTGAGTCTGAATCTGGTGTGCTGGAAAGAGCACTGTTCTAAGAAGTTCTTGCACGCCCAACGAGGACTTTGGCCTTGCAACTCCTTGGGAGCGAGTCAAGTTTCAGAGCAAGGGAGTATAGTCTTCAGAGTCGGGATTAATATTCCTGGCTCTGTTTCCTCTTATGGAAAATGATGGAATTATTTAAGCATAAATTCTCTCCTTGCTCTGATGTTGGGAAAGTCCATGCTTCTGCCTTGAAGGTCTGATTCCTTTTAAAACCAAAAAGTTATACCATTCCGAATGTACTTTGTATGAATAAGCACACTCTCCAAAGCCACTCCCTCCAGCCTTGAAGTCACTAACATCAAAATGACCTCAGTAACCATTAAATAGATTATGGTGCATCCATACAATGGTAATAATGGTTATTTCATAATGGTGCAATTTCAGATGATAATTTTTAAAAATTATCCTTGACTGTAATTTCTTGTTCATCTCTCATAAACATGCATTCCTTATGTACTAAAAATAATAAAAGAGAGAGTTGTCCAAGCCAGGAGGAAAGGAAGAGTCAGCTGGAAATTGACTCAGCACTTATTTATTATGTTAGGTGCAAAAAATGTAATTTTGCCTACAGATGCATTCTTTATCAATAAAGTCGTTTGTCTCCTCCCATTGGAAGAAAAAAAATGTGTGTGTTCCATAACAGTCCCTAAAAGAATCTGCCTCCTTTTTCTCTAGCTTTGCTTAAGGATCCAATCTCCTTGCTCATCCATCTGGCCAAAAAGTGCCCTCCTTGTGGCAAGTATTGTGCTGTGGGATCAGGATATATAAATGAATAAAATGACTTCTGTTTTCAAGGATGCGAAATAATGGAAATTGTCACACACTGCTGGTAGGAGAATAAATTGGCACATCCATTTTGGAAAAGCAGTTTGATCCATTGTTACAATGAAAGATGTGATTTCTTATTTTAGGGCCCAGCCTTTCCACACCTAGACAAACTTCTTGAATATATGCAAGCATTGCATGTGTGTAACTAGCAGTCCCATATAAACATGTTCAGAGCAGCATTGTATGGAATAGAAATGAACAAACCAGAAACAGTCCAAACATACATGTCCGTGAACTACAGTTGCATAGATTACTATTAACGAATTTTAAACATATAATGTCGAACAGAAAATAAGTCACAGAAGACCATATATAATATGGTTTCATTAGAAAAAGATCAAAAGAGTCAAAACTAAACAATATATAATTAGGGACACATATGTCTGTGGAAACTACAAGAAGCAAGAAAACAAAGAACAATGTTCAGGAGAGTGTTTACCTCTGAGAGTGGGGGAACAAGTTTATTTACTAGATGAAGGGCACTGGGAGAATTTCAAAGGTGTTAAGAATGTAATGGCTATATGAGTAATAATTATATTATTACTCTTCAAGCTATATAAATATAACATATACAGTCTTTGTATGTATAACATTTCAATTAAAAATAAAATAAAATGTGAAAAAATGGGACAAAATACACACACACACACACACACGAAAAGAAAATCAATCTTGCCTTAATAACCCAAATCAAACATTTTCTGCTACATGGAGTCTCTTCTGACCTCACTGATATTCCCTCCCCATCTTTTGTTTCCTTCTTTATATTTTTATTATACTTGCCTTCCTCAAGCTTTTAATTTCTACTTTATGTGAGCATAGTTTAGGTAAAGATCTTATCACCGGGGTGCCTGGGTGGCTCAGTCGTTTAAGGTCTGCCTTGGGCTCAGGTCATGATCCTGGGGTCCTGGGATGGAGTCCAATGTCAAGCTTCCTGCTTAGCGGGGAGTCTGCTTCTCCCTCTGCCCTTCCCTGCCACTCGTGCTCTCTCTCTCTCAAATAAATAAATAAATACATCTTAAAGAAAAAAAAAAGATCTTATCACCTACAGACTGCAAACATCTTGATTGTAGGATCTGTGTCACATTATCTCTGCTTCACCCACAGCAACTATCTTGGGAATCACTTGTAGCATGTACACAGATACTGGGATTGCCCTCAGAACTTGAGTTAAAATCCTGGTTTTATGACTTAAAACTTACAAGATGTTGGCATCAGCTTCTACAATAAAATGCTAGTAACTTCCACCAATAGAATCGTATATTCAGGATTTTTCTGAGAGCTCATTGAGATACTGTTTGATAAGCTGCACTATGAAGTATTATATAAATGTTTATTTGGGCCCTTGAACATACAAATAATTTTGATACAGTATTGTTGTATCATGTTCCAGGCCCTAATCAATGTGTGAGAAAGAGACATGCCTTACAAAGAGTGAAATGACTTAAGTGAAAGAAGGTAGTGAGGTGGGTCAGGAATGACCCACCTGGGAATACAGAGTTCTCTAAAAGAAGTGAATGAGAAATTCTCAACGTTGCATATTCTGAGCCAGAAGAGGCTATTGATCACTTTGCTTCCCAACCCTCTGAGGTTTCACAGAAACTACCATGTCAGAGATTTTCTTCAAGATTATCTGTAAAGGGTGGAAATATGTAGGGGTTTAATTTGTGACATGAGATATTCAAAATATACAAAAATATAGAAAATAATTAACAGATACACATCTAACTATCAACCGATTTATACATTGTTTATAAACATTTTACCATATTAACCTCATAATTTAAAAGAAACAAAAACATATTTTTGGGAGAAAAAGTATAATCATTCTTTAAGAAATAGAACATGTTCTTAGAAACATAAAAAAATACTAAGAAATAGAAAGTTCAGGCTACAAATTTGCCTTACATCTCCCTGAAATTCAATTCCCCTTTTTTTCTCCCCAAAGATCATATCTGTCCTGGCATTACTATGTATCCTTACCATCTGTTTTATGAGCTTAGTATACACATAAGCAATTACAAATAGTACCTTGTATTATTTTTTTTAGTTTTAAATGGTACTGTGTTGCGTGTATCCTATTATATCTTTTATTAACCTCAACATTATGTTTCTGAAATTTATCCATATTAATACACAAAGATTAAGTTCATTTATTTTAATTACTGCCTCAAATTTTGTTGTTTATACATTCATTCTCCTACTGATGGACATTTAAATTATCCCAACTTTATTTTTACATTTTCTTTCATAATGATCATTCTTGAACAGATATCTTCATGTAGATATGTGAGAGTTTTCCTAAAGAAATATTTAGAAATGGATTTCCCAGTCATATTTCATTTTCAATCTTACCTGAATTGTCCAATTGTGCTCCTTAGTGATTTTCCCAATTTACCCTATAGCTACCAGTATAGGGCTTCTTTCCATCACAGTCTCATCAATCTTGGTATTTTTCAAGTTTTTAATTTGCTAGTCTAATGAGTGTGAATGGTAATTCATTGTGATTTTGATGAACATTTCTCTGATTGCTAGAGAGGTTTCTTATATTTACGGACCTCTCAGATTTCCTTTTCTTTGAAATTCCTTTATTTAATATCTGTTCCCATTTCTAGTGGGTTATTTGATATTTTCTCATTGGCTTTAGGAGTCCTTTATGAATTCTGGACACAATTTTCATCATTTATTATCATTTATTTGAGTTGTAAGAATCTTCTTCCAGTCTTTAACTAGCTCTTAAATTCACAGTGTCCTGTCATAAAGAAGTTTTAAATTTTAATGGAGTCAAAATTAATATTTTTCTTTTAAGGTTTGTGCCCCTGGAGACTTGTTTATGACATTCTTCCTAATTCCAACATCACTAATATATTCTACATTTTCTTCTAAAGTTTTACAGTTCTGAGTTTCATATCTGAATTTGTATAATAAAAATATATTTATTACATTGATAATTAAAACTTAGTGCCATTATTTTAAAAAATGGAACAGAAATGTAAAGATGACTCATGATTTTAGACCTCAGAAACCAAGTGCTATTAACATTTATTCTATTTATTTCCAGTTTTATTTTATATATATGTACCCTTTTGTTATATAAGTGAGATGATATATTATTTATATTTTATACTGTTTTATACTTTTTTATTAAATAGCACTTAACTTTTTATATATAATATGAATATATATATGCATATATATATATACACTAGTAATTCATAGAGAGATTGAGGCTGGAGAATCTAGACATGCAAGATTTGGAGAGGGAACTTGCATGAAAATTTCCTTTATGGTATTTGGGATACATGCAACCCGAACCAGGTATACCAACTAGCTCTCTTGTTTTTATATAGCTTCTACCTGTCCTTCACCGTAGAAACTTACATACTCTTCCTAGGAATTGTCATTCATATTTCTGCCTCTTCCACAAAACCACTGGCTTCTTTAGGCAGTGACAGATCTCACTCATCTTCGCATCACTAATTGCCCCAGAAAATAGTAAGTGCTCAAGAAATGTGGAAAGGAAGGTTGTGACGTGAATACTAAATTAGGAGTGAGGAGATGTAGGTTCTAGTTCAGTAAGTAGCTACCAAAGTAATGCCGTTGGACAAATTTCTTCTAAGACTCAGTCTCCTCATGTACAAATTAACAGGAGGGGACTAGATGACCTATAAGTTTGCTACTTCCTCTGACATTCTGACTCTCCCATTCTTTAAAAAGAAAAGCATTTATGGGACCCATAAATATTCTTTAAAATATTTATATTTCCTGATCCTATTAAGTAGCACAGTCTTTTAACAATCTATGACATCTAACACTAACAGGTGTTTACTTAAACACAGATGGAAATCGTGGTCCCTTAAGACTGCCAGTTTTTCAGTAGAGATGTCCTTGCAGGTTTGGATGGATGAGCTGTTTTCTGGTAAGTAGCCATCAGAATACCAGAGAGTGAGCTTAATATAAGATACCCATTGGAGCTCTCTTACCACTGAGATTTCTGGCAGGACACAGGACTACGTCATTTCCTGGCTAGTTCGCCTTTCCATCTGTCCCCTGGACTCCAACTTGATAAAGGGAGTTTGTGATTACATCTCCCTCTAGCGACTAAAACCTTGGCATAGTGCAAAGTCTCCTGTGGCACATGGAAAAAAAAAAAATTGGCTAGACAAAATATAAATAAAAAAGATAATATACAAGTCCTTTGATAATTCAAAGAATAGTCTCTCACTGTTGCTTTGTAGGAGGAGCAAAGTTCATCATATGTTCCACTTATACTGAGGGAATTAATGCTCAGAAGGCATTTTTATTAGTGTGTCTGAGAATGAAATAGTCAGAAGTCTTCCCCATTAATATAATGCACCAGACTTACCATCAACCAAAGTCTCGTATAAATATATGATTGGATAATCTCCAGTGCAAATATACATGAAAATAACCCCTCCTCTAAGTAAGTGTCCACAAAACTGGTTCTGGTTGAAACAGCCATGAAATATTTTTTTTATACTAAGGAAATAAAAATATCAGTAATAAAATTTTCAACCCAATAATGTACATTTGTAAGAGAAATTAACAAAATTAACTCAAAATCAATAGTTGACCAGAGAGAAGGCACTTCATCTTTTAGGATTATGATTACCTCCAGGAAAGCTGGTAGGAATGGCACCATATGCATCTGCACCAACCCTTCAGCCCATTGTGGTTCAAGGGAAAATATTCGGCACACAAATAGCTACTTTGTTTTCTCCTTATTCTGTTTGTGGCAAGTACCGTTGTGATGGACCAGTTCTTAACACAGACAAAATAAGCAGAAAATCTCCTCTGCGTTGGCATAGAATTTGCTAGAGGTCTCATAAGTAAGGGGCCAAACCAGTGCTATCACTTTACAACTTGAACTTCAGCACATCTCCCCTTTCACATCAAATACCTTAATCCCTCCATTCAGTACAACTTCAGGTCAAGGGATTAGAATGGCCTGGATCCTAAAGAAAGTATTTGTCATCACAAACAGGTTCATTTCAGGAAACTTCTTTTCATTAAAACGCTTATTTCTGAAATGAAGGCTAGGAACTGGACTCTGGAGAAGGGATTTTCACCAGCTCACTGGGAAGTCCCTCTGATTTCTAAGTTCCATTTCCCAGTTCATTTTACCAAGCTCTTACTACAGCTGGCCTTGTCATTTTAGACTGACAAGGCTAGTTTTTGTTTGTTTGTTTGTTTGCTTTTTTACGATTGACCTTGCGGATGGGCAATTGAAGAAGTCAAGTTTGTGATTTCTATATAGTTGCCATTGGATTGGCCCAGATGTTACAGACCAGTCTGTCAAACTTCTTAATTTTACAGCAAGGAAAACTAACGCCCACAGTGGGAAGAGTTCCCATGATCACACAGAAGGGGTAGGACTAGAAGGCAGACCTCAAGATCCCATGGTCTTCTGTGCCACGTTATACTATTTTTGTCTTTATTTTTTTTTCCAAAACAGACCGCAGATCACATATCCAAAAAATAGGTAGATTTATTTTTGTCCAGTCAAAATGGTCTTAGAAGTTTACAGATATTTCAATAATGCTACTATTATTCAAATCATATTTAGCATCTCTCTTTGGGCATTATGCCCAGTCAATGGCACATTATTAGTGATTTCCTTAGACACCGAACTGTTAGCTCATTAAAGGCCCAGTCCGTGTTTAATTTTGCCTCTGTCTCCAGCACATAGCATGCTATTTTGTACATGGTAGATCATCAGATCATCACAAACATTTTTTTTTTAAATAAAATTAGCCAATTTTAAAAGGAAAATGATCAAGTTCACAAAATCAATGCTGGAGCTGGGTAATCCGCAGCATATGATTCAGATTCCCTGTCTGGAGTAAGTCTGGCCCCCAAAGGAGCAGAATAATTTGAGTGCCGAGACTATGTCTTATTCACCTTGAAATATTACAGCCCCAACTCCCAATTCTTGCACAGGAGGACAGCTCTCACAGATATTCAATAAATGTCTGATAAATAATGGAGTAGTACATAGAATTTGGATAAAGGCAGGGACTACTTTTTTATAGGTTGCTGAAATAAGAATGTAATCGTAATATTTCTTGGTTAGAAAATAAAAATTAACTTGGGCTCCTATCAAAGCCACAGCCTTCAACTAGCCACACAGTTCACAACTGTGAACTCTGACCTGGGATGGGAAGGCACTGAATGACAAGATTGTACCAGGAGCTGACATTCAGATTTCTTTAGCTGCCAACACCCTGATCCCAGACTGTTGTTAAAGAGATTTTCTCTTGTCCCAGAGTTTCCTCTTTTGCAAAGATCTCATCTTGCTGTTCCAAGGTGCCAACTCATCACCAGCAGGTCTTACATACTAAATAAGGAGTATTTATGCCTATAGTAAGTTCTCTGAATACTTAAGGGTGCCAATTGTGATTGGTGTTTGGAATTGCATATATTTATGCTTACCTGGGATATCAAGCTATTAGCAAATGGGAATAATGCACGATGGGATATTTTCTGAAAACACACACACACAAAAATCAAAGGCTGTTAGATAAATATGCTTGGGCAAAACCAGTGAGACCTAGCACCCGGGGTGTTCTTCTTGAAGTCCATGATTAAATAATGACTCATATTTCCATCTGATCCCATATTCTATTGGAGACAAGAGTTAATTAACCTTAGCTTTCGCCACACGTTGTCCTGGGTAAGGGTGGAAATGAATCAATTCTGAATAATAAATTTCTGGGTTTTGAGATCCCAAGTAGTGTAATTAAAGGTATAAACAATAGGGGCACCTGGATGGCTCAGTTAAGTGTTGACTCTTGGTTTCTGCTCAGGTCATAATCTCAGGGCTTTGAGATCAACCCCAAGTCAGGGCTCCATGCTGGGTGTGGAGCCTGCTTAAGATTCTCTCTCTCCCTCTCCCGGGGGTGCCTGGGTGGCTCAGTCGTTAAGCGTCTGCCTTCGGCTCAGGTCATGATCCCAGGGTCCTGGGATCGAGCCCCGCATTGGGCTCCCTGCTCAGCAGGAAGCCTGCTTCTCCCTCTCCCACTCCCCCTGCTTGTGTTCCCTCTCTCTCTGTGTCTCTCTCTGTCAAATAAATAAATAAAATCTTAAAAAAAAAAAAAAAATCCCCCTCTCCCTCTGCCCTCCCTGCTTGCATGCTCTCTCTCTCTTAAAAAAAAGGGGGGGAGGGGCGCCTGGGTGGCCAGTTGTTAAGCGCCTGCCTTTGGCTCAGGTCATGATCCCAGCTTCCTGGGATCAAGCCCCGCATCGGGCTCCCTGCTCCACAGGAAGCCTGCTTCTCCTTCTCTCACTCCCCCTGCTTGTGTTCCCTCTCGCTGTGTCTCTCTCTGTCTAATAAATAAAATCTTTAAAAAAATAAAAATAAAAATAAAATCACCTTTAAAAAAAAAGTATAAACAATAAATTCAATCTTGGAGATAACTACCAGGGTAGTCAACAGTACCTTGGGTGTCTTCTCACCAGCTCAAATTATTTTTCTTTATGGAGAAATGTGCTTGAAACATTTTATCTCATTCTTGAAGGGGAATTTTCCCTGCTCATTTAATTTATTCTAGTTTAACACACAGGACTTATTTTTTATGAGGTGTGTTTTATCACTGAACTGGTTTGTGGAAGAGACCAAGGGCTGGTTGCTTTGGGTCCCATCCATATACAAATATGGCTGTTTGATTGGGGAGGGAAGGAACTTTGTTTTCCATACTGTTCTGTCCTTCTAGTTGTCATGACATAACTTGCCATCTCTAGAGTGCTTATAACTATTTGACATATTAAAATTAGTGCTCACATATGAGACAAGTCAGATGGGGATTGGGCAAAGTTGTTAGGACACAATGAATAACACTTTTTTTTGGAAAGCCAATGAGGCAACTTGCTGGTTACAATCTTGTCAGCAAATGCCAACAAGAAAGACAAGGGAAAAAAATCCCTCAGCCCAGGCAATGTACATTCCTCATTCCAGTGAAAACTGAGTATGGCTGTGCTTTGATTCTACTCCCAAGTAGCTCCTAAGCCCCAGCCAGCAAAGGTTCTATGTTGAGTGTGTGCACCAGTGAGAGTTGGAGGTCTTCAGCTGCTGATGCTGCTACCCTGCAGCACTCAAAGTGAACTGCTCTCTTCCCACATCCTCCCAAGCTCCCACTCACCATTAGCACTGGCTCTTTTTTCCCCCACAACCCAAGGCTTCTGTTCAGGTCTCCCGAGTAGAAGCATTTCTTGTCCCCTTCCCATACTATATCCTCTCAAATCTGATTTGAAGCATGTGAATCCTACCCAGACCCCTAAAATTAAGGCTTTCAAAACTCAAAAACTAAGGTCTAATTCTATTTTTCTTTAAATTTCTGCTATGTCATCTCTTCTTTGACACCATACAAAGAATGCCTCCTTAGCTGAATGGAGGAGGAGGAAGTGGAGGTGGAAAAGAAGGAGGAGAAAGTATTAAGACTAAAAGCCACATCATACAGCTTCAAAAATATTATCTCACTATGACTTGTACATGCATGAAGAGAGAAAAAAGGTATATAAGCTCAGAGCAGTGCACTAGTAGTTTGTTATTTTAAGACTATATAGACAGAGAGATCAACTGGTTTAATCCTTCCGTTTAGAGTGGGGATAACCAAGACCCAGGGGAAAGAAGTGCCTTGCTCAACGTGACAGTGTAAGTTATTGGGAAAAATCCATATCCTTATCAATTTAGTTTAGAGAAAAGAATACACACTTTCATGTTAGTCAAATTCATGTTTTAACTCATATTGGAAAGGGATTTTTGCTAGAAGTTAGTAAATTGTGTCATTTACCAGCATGTGTGATCTTTGATAACTATTAAATATCTCAAGGGGTTACCTGTAAGACAGGATGATATTACACTTTATAGACTTAAACTGTCTGTGAAGTATCTAAACATTTGGCACATACTAGATGCTCAATAATTCATAGCTTTGGTTTGTAGTATGATGTTATACTGTGAACATCATATTTATAGTTGCATCTTATTGTATGAATGTGCAGTGAAAGATGCTAGCTATATGTTTAAATAAATGAACATTTGATAATATGATATTTTGAAGGCTAGAATATCTTTTTTTTTTTTTAAGATTTTATTTATTTATTTGACAGAGAAAGACACAGCGAGAGAGGGAACACAAACGGGGAGTGGGAGAGGGAGAAGCAGACTCCCCGCCAAGCAGGGAGCCCGATGCGGGACTCGATCCCGGGACTCCAGGATCATGACCTGAGCGGAAGGCAGTCGCTTAACCAACTGAGCCACCCAGGCGCCCTGAAGGCTAGAATATCTTTTAAGAGGCAAGGCTATCCCAAAGTACTCTTGAACCCTATTATTTACTTCCAAAAAGTATGCCTTAAGTTAGGAAAACTGAAACATTTACAAATAGAATTTTTTGGCATTTTAGTTAGGATAATTCAACCAATCAGAATACTTGTCAATGAAAAGTAGTAGAATAGGAAAGATAGATAAAATGTCTAGTACCTTTTTTTCCCCCCCCACAAGAAAACTGAGCCTTACAGAGGAGAAATGACTTTCCTAAGGTGGTAGATGGGAGGCTTGTATAGTGAGACTTAGAATCTCAAAATCAAAGGTCATTTACATAAATCACATTACTTTCTCTGTCTCATTTGTAACTTAAGGCCTGGGAGACATAAACCTCAAACTTAGAAGTAATCCAGACTCTTCATCTGCCTTCATATTACACCTGATATCAACTGTCAGATGTACTGTAAATTACGTTATATAACTCTTTAGACTTACTCCACACCAACGAAGCACAAATTACAAGAGACAGGGATAACTGCCCCAAACTTCTTGTCAGGGGATTCATTGTTTCCATCAGGTATTTTTTCTTATTTCCAATGTGTTCTAAAACTATCTAGTTATTTACATGTTATTTTTAAATATTTTTTAAAGTCATTCTTTGGTTTTTTGAATTTTTACAATTCCTTGTCATTTGTTCATTTTTATTTGTCCAGATCTTCACTCGGGGGGGGTGGGTGGGGGGAGCCTGGTTGCTTTGCCAGAGTTTCACCCTATTCCTAAAATAAAGGAAAAAGACTCATTTTCTCATCACTTCCTTTACTTAAATAAGTTAAAAAGATAAAAATAAACAAGGCGGGAGTGATTCAGGAATAACAAAGGAATTTTACCTAAACAATCCCAGTGAGAAAGACACGAAAATGCTTAGTTAAATACATGGGACAAAGGAAGGACAGTGAGAACTGGCTTTATCATAGACACACCTGAAATATGTTCTCAACCCAGTCATATTCAGTTTAATAATAAGATGCTGATGCTAGAGTATTTTTGTAAAGATTTTTCTTTAATTAGACCTCACCCATTTGTAATCCATGACGTAGAGACAAGACACAACATTCTCAGCATCAGTACCTGGTAAACGTACAGTAAAAGTATAAGTGAAAATGCCAACAGTGAAACTCAGGAACAGGTTCAAACACCATAAGCTTGGCTCCTGAGAAAATAAGAGTTGTATCCCCATGGTTAGGGAAAGGGGTTTTGTTTTTTTTTTTAAATAAATAAGAACATTCTTCCATCAGCATGAAGCACAGTAAAAAATTATTATAACAAATGTTTTTGACATGACACTACAGAAGAGAATTCGCAGGGCAGGGAGGAATCTGTGTGACCAATTATTTTCCAATTTCCATATTCTAATTTTTCAGAATACATTTCTGCTGCATGAATTTGGCCCTTACATTTCCCAGTCTCAAAATAAAATTGAAACAATAATGTCTACCTCACCTGTCATTTGGTGTAAATTTTGAAGAAAAAGAAACAATTTCTTACAGAATAGGACATAATGGTAAGAGAAAGAGAGGTATCAGGAATAACTTCAAAGTCTGGAAGGATGGTGTTGCCATCAATTCAATCAGAGAAGCCTACGGAGGAAGTAGGTCTGAGATCGATTCTCCTCCAACAGACAGGGCCCAGCTCACTGAGCACATGCATTGGAATTCCAAGGAGTCAAAATTTCATTCAATCCATTACTTAACCCAGGCCTAGCACATGTAGACTATGCTTTGTTGGATTCTTTGGCACCATATTTCTACGTATGGCCACTTGAGATATTTCAATATGAATCAAGTCTATTTCTAAGAAAATTCTTTATCTCACAATAAGATTACCTGCAGAAAGGTGGGTCATAGTTATCTAAATGATAGACTCTACTTCATAGGATACTTGCATTTCTTGATTATTTTATTGTTTAATATATTTTTATTGATGGAAAAAAATCTTTTGATATGTATTGAAAGTTATATTCAGAATACTATTTTTATTTTATTTTTAAATATGTTTTCTAAAGATCTTATTTATTTATTTGAGAGAGAAAGCGAGAGAGAGCAAAAGCAGGGTGAAGGGCAGAGGAAGAAGCCGACTCCCCGTTGAGCAGGGAGCCCGATGCAGGACTTGATCCCGGGACTTCAGGATCATGACCTGAAGGCAGATGCTTAACCAACTGAGCCACACAGGTGCCCCGAGAATACTATTTTTTAAATGCCATAGACTTTTATAAATAATCAGAAGGTGAAATTTCAGCTATAATGGAGGATAGAATGATCGAAGGACCAAGGTCAGAAGCAGTTTTAACATGATATTTTTCTATTAATCATTGTAAGAATGCACGGCTCCTTTCTGGCTGACAGATTCCCTCCCTTAGGAACTGTAGGGGGCTAAATTATTCATCTTTCTTATTGGGAAGTCAATGAATAGCTAAAATGTATAAAGAAATAGAAATTGCAATCTAGGGCACCTGGGTGGCTCAGTCATTAAGTGTCTGTCTTAAGCTCAGGTCATGATCCCAGAGTCCTGGGATCGAGCCCCGCATCGGGCTCCCTGAGCCGCTGGAAGCTTGCTTCTCCCTCTGCCCCTCCCCCCAAAGTGTGTTCTCTCTCTCATTGTGTCTCTCTCTGTCAAATAAATAAATAAAATCTTGAAAAAAAGAGAGAGAAAGAAAGAAATTGCAATCTATTATTTAGAATTACGAAGCTATCTAGCAGGGCAATAAAAAATGATCTGTTAGCCTGAGTGAATGTTGAGAGGAAGTATATAATCTTCATAGGGGGGAGTCATTAGACACTATGTTAGTTGAAGACAAGCAGAAATAGATGGCACACTGTTGTTGAAGAGAATTTAATGAAAAACAGCTTACAAAGCTGTGGACCATGTTTAGATAAAATAATGAGGGATGATAAAGTACCCAGATTCTACCAAGGGGCAGGAGAAAGAAATAATTAGCAGTACCTGGTGTGACCTATAGCTGTAGAGGAGGGTCACTCACAGCAGCTGTGGCTGTAAGGAGATACAGCCATAGATAGGACACACTGCCCCCCACACGGTCCAACAGAAAGGTTGCCAGCAGGACGAATGCCTCCCACTGGGTAAACCTATTTGGGAGACACAGGGCATGGGGGTCTAGACAGTGACATCCAAGTCAGCCTCGTAGGTCAAAGTGCAGGGTACAGAATAGTAGGGTATGGACTTGGAGAAGCACAGAGAATTTCAGCACAGATACTTTGTTGAAGACAGGAAGCTTAAACATAATTAAAGCCTGGGAAAGCACATAGATGTCTACAGAAAAACATGATCATTTTCACAAATGTTATCTTTTATAAAAAGATACTAATAAAGATTGCTGTAAAACATATATATAAATTTTGAACTTCACTTACACCTCAAGTATCTTAGATTTCACTTCCATTGTGCTCAAGCAGTATTAATATTTAGTACTTGTTATAAAAAAATTATAATGCAATATCATTAAAATGTCTTCTATCATTCTGCCCACCCACATAACTATTTATTTTGATTATCTCTCTACTGACCCACCTACCTACCTACCTACCTCTCTTGTGTTCCAAGACAGAAAAGTTGACAATGAGGATAGGGGTTAAGATCAATTACTGGAAGAAATCACTGTTAGATGCTGTGTGACAAACAGGAAAAGGTCCCAAAATGTACACTGAAGAGACTGAGTTAAGGAGCACACACCAGAAGATAGCCAAGATACCTGAGAAACAAGAGTATAGGGAATGCTCACTAAGAAAATACAAGTTATGTTAGGTTGAGGTCCTCTCCTTCTGGAATAATTGCCATGGGTTCCTATTATGCTTTCTGGCTGTTCCCCACATAGTCTTAAGAGTGCTACCTAGCTCCAGATTCAAACTCACCTTCCATAGTGTTTTATTTACACTTTCATCATACTCCTTCAACATATTTCGCCTACTTTTAAAATTTATACTTTGTGACTCATTGAATGCTCCATTTAATCATTTCTTAAATATTTACATGGATTCTCAGATTTTTATTTTATTCTATTCTTATCATTATTAATTTGGGAGCTTAAGCTGTCCCAGATTTGGCCAGTAGGAACCCCTTCAAGCTGGCTTCTCTGTCCTTTTGACATGTCCCTGTCATTCTAAGAGTACTTCCTTACTTCCAGAAGTAAGTAAACTTCACTTGTTTCCTGGAACAAAATGTTCCAGGCTTATCCTGAGCTTTCCCTGCCCAGCCTCTGGAAATAGACTTTACTTCTAATCTCTGGTTCCTTTTAGTGGAGAATTCTACTTCAAAACCACAATCTAAGTGATAATTATGCTCATTGGTATGGCATATCACTGCTTGCCTCTTAGTACAGAGTTAGGGAATGTATACACACACATACACACACACACACATTTATATCTATGTTTATTTATGTATCTATCTATTAGTCAAACTACCTATATATCCATCTATATAGAAAATCATGAGTTCACACTCATATGAGTTTCAATTTGCTATTTCCCTTTCCATATTTGTAAGTCCCTCTCTAACAGTGAGATACTTAGCTCCCATTATACTCACTAGTTTTACTTTTTTGATTAATCCTCCTTTATGTTAAAAATCTTCCTCCACTGCTGCCACCCACATTCACCTTCCTCTGCCAGAGATCCAATGTTCCACGTTGAGCTGTGTCTCTCCAGATACGCAGAAACTCTCCTCGCTCTTATCGGGCTCCAATACCATATGCTGGGCTCCAAACTGTGTGCACTGGGACACCTCTCACCCAATTGGGCTATGAAATCTCACTCGGGGTCACCATAGTTTTCTCTTGTTCCTGATATGGACATCAAACTTGCTTTGGACTGAATTGTTCAAGAAGCAAAGGAAGGGAAAGAGGAATAACAGAAAAAGTTATTTATTATTTTGAATGCCTATATTAGAAAAAGATAGGTATAAAATCAAAGAATTAATATTCCATCATAAAGAAAAATCTAAAAAAATAGCAAATTAGAGGAATGGAAATACTAAAAAAAATGTGTGGAAATCAATAAAATAGAAATTGGATAAATGGGAAAAAATCAACAAAAGCAAAAGTTGGTTCTTTGGTAAACAATTTAGCAAGAGTGCTCAGAGAGAGAGAAAGAGAATGAAAACTAATTAGCAATATTAGTGATAAAAGAGGGGATACCACTAGACAGTAAACGGGTAATTATGTGATATTATGAATAATATTATGCCAGTAATTTTGACAATTTAGATGAAAAGGACAAATTCCTTGATAAACACAAATTACTAATATGAACATAAGAAGAAATAGGAGATCTGAATGCCCATTATATCTATTAAGGAAAGTGAGTTCTTGATCAAAAACCTTCCCACCAAGAGAGATCTGGTCACAGATGGCTTCATGGTGAATTCTAGCAAACAACTAAGGAAGAAATAATATCAATTTTGCAGAATATAGAGTATGGGAAAATACTTTCCAAATTATTTTTATGAGATGAGCATAAGCCCGATACCAAAATCTGACAAAGCTATGATAAGGAAATAAAATTATAGACCTATATAATTCATGATCAAAAATCTCCAACAAAATATTAGCAAATCAAATCTAGAAATATTTTTAAAAGACAATATATCATGACTAAGTGGTTTATAACCTAGGACTACAGCCTAGTTTAATAAAAAGTCAATCAATGTAACTTACCCTATAAGTAGCACAAAGGAGAAAATCATAAAATTATCTCAATAGGTACAAAAAATCATTCAGGATAAAACTGAATAAACCAGGAACAAAGGAAAATTTCTTCAATCTGACTATGGGTATCTACAAAATAATCCGCTGCTAGCATTATTCTTAATTGTGAAGGATTGAATGCTTCCTCTCTAAGAGTAGGAACAAGGCAATGGTGTCCCTTCTCAAACTTCCCTTGAACTTTTTAGTGGGAGTCTTAAGCAGTGCAATAAAGCAAAAGAGAAGAAAATGATAAAGATTAAAAAATGGGAAGTAAAACTATTACTATTCATAGATGACATAAGTATTAACATTAAGACCCAATAAAATTCACAAAAAATTCTCCTAGAATACATGTATTTACCGAGTTCACAATGTTACTAGTCAAAATCAACTGTCATTCTATATGCAAGCAATGAACAATTGAAAAATGAAACTTTTAAAATATTACTTGATATATCATCAAGCATATCAAATATCTTGGAATAAAGCTAACAAAAGATGAGGAAGATATCATTGCTGAAAACTATGAAATATTGCTGAAATAAATAAAACCTAAAAATACTGGAGAGATATACTACATGTATGGATTGGAAGACAATATTGTTCATACCCTCCCTCCCCAAACTGATCTCTGAATTCACTGCAATTCCAATCAAAATCTCAGCAGGCTCTTTGAGGAAATTCACATGATAATTCTAAACTTTGTAGAGGAATGTAAAGGATCCGGATCACCAAAACAACTTTATATTTGTACCCTGTTGCATTTGTAAAATTCCTGAATCAGAAAGTGACAGTTATCACAATGACAGAATGACCCAGAGTAAGGAAGGCCAAAAAGAGAAATTTGAAAATAAAGATTAAGAGCTATCTGTCTACTGTAACCCAGGCATATTTAGGCACTTGGTGTGTGTTATATCCCTTAGTCCTCACAATAACCCTATGGGGAAGGTATAATTAGGACCTCTATTTTACAGGTAAAGAAATTGTGCTAAGTAACTTGTCTGAAGTCATACATCTGTTAGACGACAGAACTTAATACAAAGTAAGGGTTTTCAGATAGTATCCATAATTGAAAAGGAATAGATAGAAATGGCATTTACATTCCATACCCTTATCAAAGAGCCAAAACATGTTCACCTTTCCAATGTATTATCAGGATCTCTAAATAAGAGCTGATGTTTCATTATAAAGTGACAACTTGCTCTTCAGAGTATAGACTAAAAATATTTCCAAAACCTTTCAAAATGGTTGAATGAACAATGCTTTGATGGGGAGATTGAATAACAATTTGAAAGTAGAAATAAAATATTCTGCTAGGGCTAGATTAAATTCCAAGTGATTATTCCCAGCAGTTAATGCAGTAAATAAAGAGGATAGACATGGACATTCTCAGACTTCCATTCATTCCAGCAATGTGGGTCCATAGATTTAAGAATTTTGAAAGAATCAACTTTTATTACTGTATAAGGATCATTCTCAGAAAATAAAAAAGTCAATAGGCTTTTCCTGTATTAGTGAGAAAAAAATTAAAAAGAAAATATTAATTTCCTTGTTTGCACTGGGAAACAAATTAAATATGCTATTAAATATCCATTCCAGTAATATTTGTTAAATCTTCCTATAGGGAGACAAAGCTATGAAAGCACAGCTATTGCATTTAAGGAATTCACAGTTTATAGAGAGTGAAAAAATGTATATGCCCCAAACCGGAATTACAGTGAATAAGGACTAAGAGAAGGCTGTAAATTGCCAAGGGATAAATGAACTGTGGAAGGCTGGGAAGAGCGCAGTCAAGAGATGGATGTAAGGAGAAGACAGTCGTGAAGAAAGTATGATAAATCAATAACAGGACAAGGAGAATAAATGTATTCTGGATAAGGGATCACCATAAGCAGAGATATAGTGGCTTAAAAGAGTACAGCATGTTCAGGGAATTGCAAGTAATTCAATATGGCTAAAGAAATATACACTGTAGCTGGACAGGTGATGAGATTCAGAAGGCAGAAAGTGAAGGATCTAGAGTTTTATCCTGAAGGTGTGGAACCCTTGGGGTAATCTATTAGTAGCAGATCATAATCAGGCCCAGGTTGGACTCTGGGTGATAATTAAAAGGCTATTGCAGCAGTTCACAAGAAATATGATGTAGACCGAATCTGAAGACAGAGAAATGAGATTGCAACGTAAATTTGAGGATACTTAGGAGGCAGAGGGAACAGAAATGAGCAAGCCATGGAATGTGCAGGAACTGCAGAAGAGAGAGCAGAGCTGACTCAGGGATGTGGCACAGTAGTTGGATGAACATAAGCCTTGCCAAAGGATGACTGATTTGATCTTCCCTCAAACTGTAGACTTCTATAACTAAATTAAGAGAGGCCAGAGCCTGAGAGAAGTTGAACCTCTAGTTTCTTAATGGGGATTTCACCCACACTTTTGTGAATTAAGTTTCGATAAAATAAGAACAACCCTGAATTTTCTCAGCTTTGACTTTTACCAAATGGCAAAATGGCCACCACCAACTTTATTCAGCATCCTTAGTTTTACTCAGACCCTGAGATGGTCCATTTTCTTTGTCATAAAGACTCAGACATGTAATTCCTTTCTAAACATTGCTCATGATTCACTCTGTCTGACTAATGACCTGACAGTAGGCAAAAAAGAAAGCAAGCAAGTGAGTAAAAGATGAGAAATTGCCTTAGAATAGATGAAGGTGAGGCCAAACCAGTGTGTTGAATGCGAACACCTGCCAGTCCACCCTTAGTAAGTTATTTTAGAAGTTTCGGGTTGGATGAGCACAAAATCCCCTGCGGAAATAGAAACATCTCCACCCAGAAGGCTCTCTCCTCTTACCACACCCTGGGGGTCTTACTGTGTGCTACTGAAAATGAACTAAGAACATACACGACTGCACACTGTTGGCATTATTTGCATCGAGACTTGCATATGATGCACAAAGTGATCTTTCCTCACATGTCTTCCTCCCATCCCTATACCTGTTCATACCCTGATCCCATTCACAATCTCATCTAAGCTCTGGAAATCCAGCTTCACACGCGGATGCTGGGCCACTGCCTTTTAGAGAACTCCCTGTCCCTGGGCACCTGTCCCCTTCTGAGGAATACTAGCACAAATTGGTGGCTTATTGGGAATTCCCAGGACTGAGGATCAAGAGACCCAAACCACCATCACCTAATCTCACCTCATTTAAAGTTTCTGTTCCTTAAAGTGGGAACAGTCATGACTCAGCGCCTAATGACATTACTACACGCACAGTGAAAACCAAATAGAATGATGTTATAAAATGGTCCTTGTAAACTTAAAATGCAATACAAATGTGAGGGATTACAATTGTCATCTAACCTTTTTTGGCCAGCTTATACACTTAGTCTGAATTACATCAAGAATACACTTCAGTTTCTTCTTCTGCATTACGAGGATAAAAATACTGCCTTAACAGAATGGTGATGAGGACAAAATGAATAAACATGTGGAGCACATCGCACAAGTCATGACGGCGCTGAACACTGAATAAAAGGTGCTACTCTTGGTAGAGATGTTGCTATTATTAGCGTTACTCCTGATCCAGTCCAAAGCAATCGGTATTTGATCCTAGCCTTATCTACAGGCTCCAAATGCAGACTGTGCAGGAATATAGTACAATCCCACATCATGAGTGGGATGTAGTAGTGGATTTCTTATTAAGTAGTAGGTGCAGCCCAGGCCATGGCTCTTGCTTGGGACTAGGACAGCACTGCCCACTGCTAATAATAGGGTTTGGTGAAACAGTGAGGCTTAGCTTTTTTAGAATCAGGTCTCTTGGAATGAGGGCTGAGATGGCATCTTGTGTGTATTGTGAACCTCCACTGTCAGTGAGCTGTCCCTTCTGGCCCCTCCCCTGGGGATGGGGTAGCTAGAGGCAGGTTTCACTACCTCTTCGGGTGCAGCAGCTGCTTCACTTGCCCTTGAGTTCAGATCCTAGAGCCTGAGAATTCGACATGCCCCTAGATATCATTCTGCTTCATCCATTCACTGCCCAGATGGTGAGATTAGGCGCAGAGAGGAGAAGTGACTTGCTAACGTTGTATAGCTTATCACTGGAGAAACCAGGTCGGTCTCCTGACTCTCAGCTAGCGCTTGCTTCCTTTTCTAACTGGCGCCCAGTTAATTTGGTCTCTGCTGGCCCCGACCACCTTGTTGTTGGCTTTCTGAGGCTGAGCACCTGGGTGGTTTCTTATCTGAGTCTCAGATAGCGGCCAGCCATGTGGATGGGTAGGGCTGGCTGACTCAGATTTCGGAACATTTTGCGCCTAAGGGGCCAAGGTATAGTCTGAAAGGAGGGTGTGGGCTCTGGGCACTTCCCCAGAGCTCCTCATTTTGTCAGAGTGGCTGGGTGAGTGAGGGGGAGGAAGCGTAGTCTCACCCTGCAGGGCTCCTGCTAATGAGTTCTGGTACATGGAGCAGCTTTGATTACTCACCCAAATGAGGATATGTTTGGCCCAGGTGAGCTGAGCAGTGAACTAGGGGGAGCATCACTCTGTATGAAAGAAGTGGAAGAGAGCTTTGCTGTTGCAGGAAAAAAAATCCTTGTAATTATCCATGCATTCATTCATTATGTAAGAGATATTTATTGATTACCTGCCACATGTCAGGAGGTGTACAAATGTTCAGGTGTACAAAGGCAAATAACGTGACCCCTTTTCTCAAAAAATGAGAGATGGCAAGTAAAGAGACAAATTTTACACAGTGAGACATGTACTGGAACAGTGGTAAGCACTAGGTGTGCAGAAGTCCTGGGGCGGGGGGACTACGTTGTGTGTGTTTGTGTCGGGCATGTGTGTAGTGTTTGGGAAGATTTTCCTGGAAATGATGTTTGAGCTGAATCCTTAAAGATACAGAGGAGCATAACATCAGAGGTATGAGACATGATGGCTGTTGTGGGGAGTTAGCAATTCAATAAGTGTGGAGCACAGAATCAAAGATAAGGATTGTTTAAAAAGATGCTTGGCATGTCACTATCAACTCCTTGTAGAAATGTTCCATCTCACTTTGCTATTGAGCAAACGGAAGCTTGCGGAGATTAAGCCATTCTCCCAAGACTCGAGATACCAAGCACCAAACCGTGGTTAGACTGGACATCCATTTCGCCTGTGCCTCTTATCCTAGACTCTGAAGACTCTGAAGGGCATATTCTTTTTTTAAAAGATTTTATTTATTTATTTGACAGAGAGAGAGACAGCAAGAGAGGGAGTACAAGCAGGGGGAGTGGGAGAGGGAGAAGCAGGCCTCCCACTGAGCAGGGAGCCAGATGCGGGGCTCGATCCCAGGACCCTGGGATCATGACCTGAGCCGAAGGCAGACGCCCAACGACTGAGCCACCCAGGTGCCCCCTGAAGGGCATATTTGAACAAGATTATCTACAGGTCTCCCTCAACTTAGACACGGAGCAGTACTTTAGAACTGGAATCTTATTTTCTTATGGAAAGCATGGCATATATGTTGGATAGAGATCCCAGTTTATCCCACAAAAACTCCTTCATCCACAATGCAGCTATACCTCTGTACTAAAAGAGTGACAGTAACTGACAGTTGAATGCAGCCAAGTTTGTGTGGGAAAATGAGCTTCAATTTGGAATGCTTGGGAAACCTCACCGTCACCCTCCTGAGGTGGGATATGGAGGTCTCTAACCATACTGATAGGGGCCAGGAGGACAGGAGGTGAGAACGCAAAGGAAGAATATGACCACAGGGCATTGAGGTTCCAGAAAGTGTAGGACACAGCATCTTTTCCAGAACAAATTCCCCAGGGATACCTCTCAACCCTGCAATCTCTATGATCATCCTGTCCCTTTCTTCAGTAAACCCTTCTATGACGCTACCTGAACTATGGCCATGATTTCCTCCTCTTTGTTGACCCATAGTACCTTTCCCACCAGAAACAAGCATCTCAAAATTTGAAATTTTTTCATTGACCTCCCATGCACCTTACATTTTGTTTTTTTCAAGCAGAACCTTTGGAGAAAGTAAAAAGTGTGTGATCAGATCCACGTTTATTTGTAGAGCGGCCAGGAATTCTTTTTTGGCTAAGGATCGTGGGCCAGCCTAAGTTCAGTGCCCAGTACAAAAGTGTTTGGTAGGTTTTGTCTCATATTTACTTTGAACTTATTAAAAACAAGCAACAGAGTGAGACAGAGTCAGTATGTGGGTGTTTCTCTGTGTCTGTATTCCTGAGGAATCCTGTCACCCTAGTCCTGGATGCCCAGGAACAGAGAAAGGGGGAGGGGAAAGAAAACATTAAAGACATGATTGGCCATAATATTGTTGTCCCAACTTTATCTTCCCACTCTGACAATAACAAAAACAAATATTTATCCTATGCTTTAGCATTTTCTAAAAAGTTTGAACACTTAAAAAAATTAAGATATAGTTCTTTAGGTGTGACTTATGGATTAATTCAATATAATATTGGGAGAAAACTCAGAGATGAACCAGTGCAACTTATTCATCTTACAAATGAGGAAACCAAGGCACACAAAGATAAGTCCATTTGTTCATGTTCACAAAGGTAATTAGAGGCGTATCCAGCACCAGAACCCCTAGCCTGCTTGTCCCCAGATAAAACCCCTGTGCAGCTTCATACTTCCACTGAACTTTGCAGTCAACTGAGCACTTTCTTATTCGTTGTCTTCATGAATTGTTATTCACAAAACTCTGAGTTTGCCCCACATCAGGTTGGTTAAAGTGATTTGCCTAAAGCCCCATAGTTAAACAGATCCCAGATTGCTTAAAAGTCTTATAAATACGGACTTGTGGGATTCCCCAGAAAACATTTAACCCGTGGGTTAAGTTGAGAACTTAAAAATAGATCATCGCTACAGAAAATTTCTCCTTTGGGTAGTCCCAGATAGCAAAGAAAAAAAGCCCCCAAATCAGAAGTGTAAACACAATTCTTCTCAGAATGACTGTTAAATGAGTCATCTGCTTTTGTTTTTTTAAACGGGCAAAATTTTGCATAGCCCGTCACATAGCAATTCAGAGCTTTAAAATTTAGCCCTCTTTTATTGAGACCCAGGGTCTGTAAGTCAAGAATCAAAAACTACTTTCTCTGCCTCATATAGAAGGCTGTGATTCCATAATGTTTAGACTATTTTGTTGTTGTTTGCTTTAGATCATCATGCCACCAGAAGTCTTAAAAATAACATGTCTTTCTATAACTTTTTCATTAAAAAATATTCTCACAGACTTTAACTCATTGGGTTTGACTCTTCTTTGGAACAAACGTTGCCATTGTTCTTGCTATTATTATCATTGCTATTACCATCTCCTTGTTGGAGGTAAGAAAGAGAAGCCCCAAATCTCAAAGGCAAGAAATGACAGCATAAATCTAGATTTTCTGATTCTAAATCCAACAGGTTAAATATTACTCCTGGAACATTTCAAACAATTTCTCATTGTATTTGCGTTAGTCTCATGGAGAAACATATTTTGGCAAACACAGTCCCATAGAGCACTTGGCTATTTAAATAGCAATTTGCTTCTAGGTCAACAGTGGTCCTATAGGTTTGAGACCATTGGATCATTATTCACTGTATAATGAAGGCTTTTGCCATGAATACTACAGCTGAAAATTGGTTTCCAAAATGTATTCATAAGTCCTCATCTATCAAATACAAGTTTCCAGATATTTTTTCAATTTCAATCTGTTCCTCAGTTAAACATATGAATTATAATGAAAAAAATTAAAATGTTTCCATTGGTGTATGTTCCTCTAAATAGTGAAGATAAAAAAGAAGAGATGATAGAAAAAATATTTTATTTAAAACTTTCTGAATATTTTACTGTCCCTTTTTAAACTTCTTTTATTATCATTATTCCCTTTCACTTAGTCAGTGTAAGGTTTTGTTAAATTTGATATTAAAAAGTCCATGCTTAACCTAATTTAGTTCAGAAAATGATCTTTTCCCCCCGTGGTTCCAAGCACGTAGATTTATTCTCTTGCCTGAGCAGATATATCTCTGGACAAGTCCTATATGTCATGGATGACAGCTCACAACCAGAGCGGTTTTACCTTCCTAGGTCCACATGATGAATCTGATAGCAACTCATTGTTATGTAGCCTGAAAAAAATGCCTTACCAATGCTGAATACTGGAGTTCATTTCAGCTGCTGTGACTGAGAGCCAGGCTAGGTTGTTTTATGAAGGTCAACATGTAACTCCATTCTGGAACTGCTCTCAGAATCATGGAACTTCATTTAACTTTCATAAAACAAAATCAACAGACAGGTTTAAAAATTTATCTCTTTAAATGAAAAAGGAAAATTGTATCTTTATCAGTAACTTTAAAAAAAATTAGTTTTTGTTTTTTTTTTTTCTTGTTAGGCTGTTTTTCTTTGCAAATAACAGAAAGTCCGTCAAAAGTACAGGTCTTCTTCGACTCACGATGGTGTTAGGTCTTGATAAACCCTATAGAAAGTTGAAAATAGGGGCGCCTGGGTGGCTCAGTCGTTAAGCGCCTGCCTTCGGCTCAGGTCATGATCCCAGCGTCCTGGGATCGAGGCCCGCATCAGGCTCCCTGCTCGGCGGGAAGCCTGCTTCTCCCTCTTCCACTCCCCCTGCTTGTGTTCCTCTCTCACTGTGTCTCTCTCTGTCAAATAAATAAATAAAATCTTTAAAAAAAAAAAAAAGAAAGTTGAAAATACCTTAAATCAAAATTACACTCACTACACCTTACCTACAGAATATCATAGCTTAGCCTAGTCTACCTGAAATGTGCTCAGAACACTTAGTTAGATTCGCCTGCAAATGGGCAGAATCATCTGACACAAAGCGTATTCTGTACTGAAGTATTAAATATCTAGCGTAGCTTATTGAATACTGTGCTGACAGTGAAAACCAGAATGGCTGTATGGGTACAGAATGGTTGTCAGCGTACTTGGTTGTTTACCCTCAGGACTGCCTGGCTGACTGGGAGATGTGGTTTCCTGCCACCAACCAGCATCATGAGAGAGTATTACATCACATAACTCTAGTGTGGGAAAAGATCAAAATGCAAAATTCAAAGTATGGTCTCTACTCAATGGTGTATCACTTTCTCACCACTGTAAAGCTGAAAAATCCCAAGTTGAATCACCGTAAGTGGGGGACCGTCTGCAATTCAAACAATAAGGGCTTTTCTAGCTCCCATAAGGAGTCCTGATGTCAGCAGTTCCAGGGAAATCTAACGCTTCTACGGGGTAAACCGCTCCTACCACTGACAACACTGCCATTAAAAAAAAAGCCAGATATAAAGTCAATGGGAAATGGTCAGTAATGTGATTTAAATAGGTAATTTAAGGGACGCGTGGGTGGCTCAGTAGGTTAAGCGTCTGCCTTCGGCTCAGGTCATGATCCCAGCGTCCTGGGATTGAGTCCCGTATTGGGCTCCTTGCTCAGCGGGGGGCCTGCTTCTCCCTCTGCCTGCCGCTCCCCCTGCTTGTGCTCTCTCTCTCTGACAAATAAATAAATAAATAAAATATTTTAAAAATTAATAAATAGGTAATTTAATATTTTGAATTATAAGATGAATCTATGATAAGATATTAAATAGCTTATTTATACCTTTATTAATGTGCATGTCATAAAATATTTATGAAATGCCAAAACTCATAGATTTCTAAAATTAAAAATTGGACTTCTAACAAATTAAATAAGTCTAATTTCAATTATCCTAATATTGATAAAAAGGTTATGAGGAGTACATTTCAGAACTTAACTTGTTTAATAGAAAGAGTACTAATTAGTGATCTTTATTCTATAAAGATTATTTTAAATCTTTAACCCATATACACACACAAGCTTGGTCTGTGCTATTTTGAATTCCTAGAATGGCAAATACACAAAGTTTTTCTTTTTTCTGTTAAGTGTAACCTTTCTTTTTTTAAACCAGAAAAGTGATTATGTTCTCAAATTAACCGATATCGAATAAGAGTGAATCAAATGGTGAACTTAGTTCATGTACCCACTTCCTTCTCACATTTTACACCCTTAGAAATCCCTATATGTATATATGTATGTGTGTAAATATGCAAAATTTAAACATAGAATTATACACAAAGTATGTACATCTATTACATACACAGACCTTGAATCAATAAAAATGAGTTACAGTGCCAAAAAAGTAAGGAAGATCCACTTCTGTTGAGCACACACACACACATATATATATTATACACACATTCACAGATCAGTAAACATAAAAGGAGTACTACCATAAAAAGTAGAAGTTGCTCTGGATATGTATTTGCCAAGTTTGAAGGTAACAGACTCTTAAGAAAGGAAGTATCCTGAGGCAACCTTTAGGATAATATGTAGAGATACCTCTCCACATCTCACTGCCCAGGCAATAGATAATGCAGTAAAATAGGCTTCTACTCTCAGCAAAAATAGTAGCTATGAATGCTTAAACATGAGGTATAAGGTGTAGGACCTTGGATGATGGTTACATTATAAAAGAAGAGGAAATCTTCCTATTTGCAATGCCAGATATCGGCATAATCTGACAAATAGCACATTTCTCCCTCTTTTACAATTTTGAAGATAGGCTGGAGAACACAGAAATCATATTTTCAAAAAAGCTAACATTCTTCCATACAAAAATGAAGAGACAAGCTAGAATCAATATTTAAGAAAAACCAATAACATGAGAGTCACCAACTTCAATAGACACGAGAACCAATACTCAAGGAAATAGAGTTCTTAGTGCAAAAACATACTCTGAAAATTATAATTAGTATCTTCAGAGTAATTAGTATCTTCAGAGTAATTGATGAGTCAATAACTCTGTTGTGAAAAACTACCAATTAAATATCTTGAAAATAAAATGTGACTGCCCAAATTAAAATCACAATAAATGGATTGAATAGTAGAATAGATACAGGTGAAAAGAAATCTGATAAATTCTTCCAAAATACAAGGTGTATGACAAGGTATATAAGAAAATTTAAAAGATAAAGAGAATAGATCCAAAATTTTAATAATCATCTCAAAAGAAATTTAGAAAGAGAGGGGCACCTGGCTGGCTCAGTCAGAAGGGCATGCAACTCTTGATCTCAAGGTTGTGAGTTCAAGCCCCACATTGTGTGTAGAGGTTACTAAAAAATTAATAATAATAAACAAGCTTTAAAAAAAGAAATTTAGAAAGATAAAAGGAAGAAAATGCAAGGAGGTAATAGCTTGATAACAACAGTTATTGCTGTTACTACTAATGACAAGATTCCCAGAACTGAAGACATGATTCTTCATATTGAAAAGTCTACCAATTATGTAGCAGGATGAAGAAGGACATCTCCAATCTAGACACATGAAAAGCAAGAGTGGGAAAAAACCTTAAAATCTTCCAGAGAGAAAAAACAGCCATCCTAAAAACAAGTCAGATCATCAATCCTGAATACAAGAATACAGTTGAGTAATGTCTTCACAATCTGAGGAAAAGCATTTTGATCTTCTAATTCAGTAACTGACTAAACTATTATCTAAGTGTAAGGATAAAATAAATTCACTTCCAGCATGCAAGAACTTGGGAGTTTAACATCACAAAACCTCTCTGAAAAAAATTAGTCAATGTAGTCTACAAATAAAAAATAAAACCAAAAGGAAGACGTGAGGTACAAGGAATATGGATGAGCACAAGAATCAATAAACTTAGAATCTAAACAACCATTTATTTTAACAAATATTAATCCATATTTGAAAGTAAAACCTGAGATGTTCAATAACAGATGTGACAGGAAGTTGGGACTAGGGAAAGGGAAAAAATTAAAGGAAACAAGGGTTCTTGAGTAGCTCAGGTGGAAGCTAGAGATACTTATCAGGTCTACTTCTTGATAAAAATAATATTATTTTGAGGTGTCTGGGTGGCTCAGTCAGTTAAGCCTTCAACTTTTGTGTCAGGCTCCACGCTGAGCGTAGAGTCTGTTTGAGCTTCTCTCTCTCCCTTTGCCCCTCCCCAATCATGTGCTCTCTAAATAAATAAATAAATAAAGAATGAATGAATGAATAAATAAAATTCTTAAAAAATGTTATTGTTTCTGCAAAATTGGTGCAGGTTTATTTTACTTAATTATTCAAAAAACTAGAATAATAACATAATTACCTGAGATTCCATGACTATAGATAACATTGGATGACAATCATTTCAGACATCTTTTTATTCATAGATATTGACCAAAAGAAAGAAAAAGATGAACACAACACAGAGAAATATAAGATTTTTTAGAAAAAAAATATGGTCTTTAAGTAATTAATTAATATATCTTTAATATATAATATATATTCATAATAATAAAAAGTGGTAACAATATCAGTGAGTGTTCTTACTTAAATTTAGCAGAAGCAACAGAAAGTGAAACGAATCTGAAGTTGCTGTTTCTTAAAAACGTTTCTTTGTTATAAGAATTATTTTGTTAAAGATTATTCTAGGTTTAAAAACTTAATTATGGGGGCGCCTGGGTGGCTCAGTTGGTTAAGCGACTGCCTTCGGCTCAGGTCATGATCCTGGAGTCCCAGGATCAAGTCCCGCATCGGGCTTCCTGCTCAGCGGGGAGTCTGCTTCTCCCTCTGACCCTCCCCCCTCTCATGTGCTCTCTCTCTCTCTCTCATTCTCTCTCTCAAATAAATAAATAAAATCTTTTAAAAAAAAAAGTGAAGTCATTATGTTTTAACTACATAATTTGAATGTAGACAGGATTGTGACTCCCTTAGCTAAAAAAGAGGAGCATATGAGAACTCTGACAATTACTGCATCATTCTTCCTCCCAGCTTGTGGGTTTCTATTAGTTTTACACTGCTAATGTTTATAAAATATACGTTCTGTTCTGCTATCATAATTAGCAAAATTATTTGGCATTCATTCTGTTTTTAAGTGGAGTCACTGCTTACCAGCAGTCATGTTTTGTTTTGTTTTGTTTTAATCATGCCTGTTTCATTTCTGAGCTCTTTGATTCCTCCTTTAATTGGCTAGATATTGTCAAGAAATGTTTTCCAAGAGGGTTCACGTATGCTATACTCCCTGGATTGTTTCATGTGTGAGAATGTCGGCCTGTAAGTGTCTTTATACATGAATCGTATCTTGACTAATAGAATACTCTTTTATTTTTAAGATTTATTTATTTATTTTAGAGACAGAGCAAGAGTGGGAGAGACAGAGGGAGAGTGAGAGAAAGAACCTCAAGCCAACTCTGCACTGAGTGGGGAACCCGAAGTGGGGCTCGATCTCCTGTGACCTGACCCATAACCAAGAGTCAGACACTTAACCGACTCTGCTACCCAGGTGTCCCTGGCTAGTTGAATATTCTTTAGTCACAGTTTCTTTTCTTAGAAACCTGAAGGCACTACTCCATTGGAATCCAGAATTGAATGTCATTGGAGCAATGTCTGATTTTGGCCTAGATTTTTATCCCTTGTAATTTGCTTTCTCTAACTGGATGCTAAAGCAATTCCTTTAGTATTATCCTTCAGATTGTTTTCTGTCTTTGTTCTTTTTCACAGAGATAAAATATTACAGATACAACTTAGCTGCTTATAATTTCCTTCCTGATTCTATCCCTACCCCCTACTGCCACAGAACCTCTATTTTGACTCTGTGTTTATCAGCTCTCTGTAGGCTGCTCTCCTTTTATTGCCCAAATTCCAATTTTGAGATGTATCCATATTAATGTATATGGCTCTTGTTTATAAGTATTAACTGTACATTCTTTTGATAGATACTGTGTTGTTTCCAACTCTTCACTGATATAGTGCTACAATGAACATTCTAGTACCTGTCTCTTAGGGCACAAAGACAACAGCATCTCTTGGGGAGAAGCTGACAAGTCAAAAAATACGTTTATTTTCAGCCTTATTAGATATTTCTAAAGTGGTTGTATAATCTTACTTTTCCACCAGCCATGTAGAAGAATTCCTATTTTACCACTTACTCTTAAAATAGCATGTGACATGTAGCGAAGTGCCATATTGGTTTTGCTGTTATTGAGATTGAAGTAATATCTACCTCATAGCATGTGTTGAGTTACTTTTTCTATATATTCTAGTTAATATATGTATGACATATCCTTCAAGTTTTGGAAAAAATCAGCATAAAAACACAGACCCTGTATATTCTGAAGGGGGTAAGGGGATATTTGATTTTCAATTCAATTGTTATCATTGCTATTAATTCAGTTTATGTTTATTCTTTTTTCTTGTTTCATGTTTATTCTTTCTTTCTCAAATTTATAATTAACATTTTTTCTATAGTCATTTCTTTTTAATCTTAATATTTGACAACTTATTATTTAATAATTAATATTTATTATTGAATATTTAATATATCTATTCATTTGTTATCATTATTCATTCATTTATTATTATTTATTAATTTTTTTAAAGAATTGACCTTTGATTTTGATGTTCACTTTCGTATTTTAAATTATTTTTGACTTTGGGACACCTGGGTGGCTCAGTTGTTGAGCACCAGACCCTTTTTTTTTTTTTAAGATCTTATTTATTTATTTTGACAGAGAGACACAGCAAGAGAGGGAACACAAGGGTGGTGGAGTGGGACAGGGAGAAGCAGGCTTCCCGCGGAGCAGGGAGCCTGATGTGAAGCTCGATCCCAGGACCCTGGGATCATGACCTGAGCCGAAGGCAGACGCTTAACGACTGAGCCACCCAGGCGCCCGGAGCACCAGACTCTTGATTTCAGCTCAGGTCATGATCTCAGCATCTTGAGATCAAGCCCAGCTTCTGGCTCCATGCTAAGGGTGGAGCCTGCTTAAGATTCTCTCTTTCTCCTTTCTGCATCTGCCCCTCCCCACCCCAGGTGCATGCGTGCACATGTGCATATGCTCTCTCTCTCTCTCTCAAAAAAAAAAAAAAATTTTTTTTACTTTTACCATTTGTTTTTTCTTCCTCCAATTTTTTTTTTTTTTTTTAGTTTTACATAGCTTCTCTCTTGTAGTTTCTTGAATTGTATGTGATTGGCTCATTACTCATAACTTATCTCAGACTGTACTTCGTTTACTGTTGTGTGTGGTTGTGGGCATTTTCTTACCTAAATGATTTCTAATTTAAATCCACTTTGGTTCAAGAAACATGATGTTGATTCTGTGAAAGCTGGTGCAGCTTCCTTTATGACCAACTGCTTATAAAGGAATGAAGAACTATTCTAAACAAACTAGTTAATTTTGTCTCCAAATTTTCTATGTTTAGGGCTAAATTTGTCTGATTGCTAGATTTGTTGTTGATAGATGTGTGATAAAAATCACCCACAGTGGTTATGAATTTGTCCAACTCCCCTTGTGAATGAACTATTTTGAGGCAATATTGCTTAGTAACTACAAGTTGATGATTGCACTCTGTTCTTGATCAGTTGTTGCATTTATCACTATCATTATCCTTGTTATTATGTTGTAGTTGGGCCTTTCTTTTAAAATAGGATAATGATCCGCATTTTGTCTTTTAGGAAACATCAACTGAAGTATCGGACATATTTTAGTTGCAGATCCATCTGTATTAAAAATACTCTTATTTCATGTATTTCCCAAAGGTGCTGAGAAAGGATTTTATATTGCTTAGCAGTCCCAAATCATGAAAATAATTAACTGGGGGAATCCATGAGAGAGTGCATTGGATTAGTGGGACGGTGGCAGTGGTGTTACTGGTGTGTATATACACATGCATGTGTGCATAAATATGATATAACCTACTGAATCGGGGACTAGATAAGTAGCACTTGGTAGACCTAAAAGCTTTTGAAGTATGGTGAGGATATCATGCTATAATTCATCACAATTTTAGAAAAAAATATTTGTTGTGATAGTTGTAGGGGGAAATCATGGAATAACTGTTGTCCTAGTCCATAACAATTAACTGGCATTAATTGTTATAAAATTTTTGAAACAACCCTTTTTTATTCAAGTTAAACCTTTCTATTACAATTCTTCGTGTGGTATTGATTTACTTAAATTCTTACTTCTAGATAGTTCTACAAACTTCAGTGGTATCAGAATTCTCAAGATTTCTGATGAATTTACTTTTTCTGGTATCTATACGCACAGTGATATCTAATTAATTAGTTCAGTGACTATACATATAGTGTTTATTTGAAACGGGACCTTCTCTAAGGTTCTGGAAAGAGGAGAGTAAAGGGAAATATTTTGTGGACTTAAGAAGCTCACGCTTTGGTAGTAAAGACAAACAAATAAGGATAATGCCATCTGGAAAATTGTACAGAAGCACAGAAGAGGTTGGAGTTAATCCCACCAGGGGTTGCTAGAAAACGGCCTTGGTAAGAGAAGACTTTGCAAATGAAATGTCACAGAATTCAAACATTAAAGAATGAGAAAATTTCAGAGAGAGGCTGAGTGAGGGAAGTTTCTTTCGTTAGCATGAACTATTTGAGCAGAAGTGAAGAGAGGGGAACATGCCTCTGTTCAGTGTAGTTGGAGCATGAGGAGCAGGCAAGAACTGTGATTGATGGAAATAAATACATTAATTAAGAATAATTATTAGTATTTTATCTAATACTTTTTATGATGCTTACTGTCTGCCAGGCACTTTTCTAAATTCTTCGCATATGATAATTTGTTTAAGCCTCAAAACAACTCTATGAGATAGCTACTGTTATCTCCATATTACAGATGAAGGAACTTTTAAAGCTCAGAGAAGCTAAACATTTGCCAAGGTCTCAGAGCTAGAAAGTAGTAGAAGTGGAATTAAAATCTAGGTATTGGGCTTCAGAGGTAGAGCTCTTAAAGACCTACACTGTATTTCAAGTAACTGCATATGGAGGGAATTTTTACAGGATTAGCTGCTATCATAGGATAGCATACAGATTTCATTTATTTTTCCATTTCTTTGGCACAAACGATTCCCCGGGGACAATAGTGATTTGTAAGAACCATCCAGATACAAAGGCAGAGGCAACCCAGGTGGGAACTGACAAGAACCTTAAAACCTGGCAAAATTATTGTCATGTTTTTTAGAGTAGATTATTTCTTTCATTATGAAAACCTAACCCTTACGTGCCATGAAAGAGACTGTTAAAATAAGCCCCGGGGAGAAAACCCAGAGTAGGCAACGTCAGCTGCTCCCGTCACTGTGCAAATGTACACTTGTGAGTTATTTCAGCCCTTATACAGCCCCAAAGCTCTTATGGGCAAATGGTTTTATTTAAAACTATTTAAACCACTTTAACTTAATTTACCATTGTGTTCCCGAGTTCTGGCCTATGGCCAGCCTCTTCCCAGTCCTAATTTGGTCCCTAGTTGAATTCAAATTTTAAATGTTATGTTCCCAGTGAAGCTCATTCCAGTTTCATTTACATCCTTAGGGACTTAGGAAGAGCTCCTCTCTATAACTTCCCCATGCTTATGTGTGCTGTGCTGAAAAATGCAAACATAGCTTTCCGAATAGGGATCTAGTTAACCTTGTCAACCTGAAGACTCTTTAAAACTCCAAAGTTGGGCGCCTGGGTGGCTCAGTTGCTTAAGCGTCTGCCTTCGGCTCAGGTCATGATCCCAGGGTCCTGGGATCGAGTGTGCATCGGGCTCCCTTCTCCGCGGGGAGCCTGCTTCTCCCTCTCCCTCTGCCTGCCACTCTCCCTGCTTGTGCTCTCTCTCTCTCTGTCAAATAAATAAATAAAATCTTAAAAAAAATAAAACAAAATAAAATAAAACTCCAAAGTTGATTTTAAGACATTCTGTGTCCCAGAGCTCACGTCATTGCCTGTTTCTTTTGGCCACTTTGCTGATAATTCAAGGACTCCCTCTTCCATGGGAAATCCAAACCCCAGGTCTCATTTCCAGCCTTTCCATGACTCTGGGTATATCAGTATACTGGAGATTCTCCCCAGGTACTCTACATTCTTTTTCTTTCAGACTTTATTGATGCTTTTTTTTTTTTACCCCTCTGAAATATCTTTGCCTATTCTTCCTACCCCAAATTTTCCAAAATTCTACCCAAACTGCAAGCCCCAGCCCAAACACCATTCTTCTCCTGGAACTGTGCTCTTTCTCAGCTTTACCAAAATGCCCTTTTACGGCCTCTAAGAAAGCGTTCATCAAAGCCCACTTGGAACTGCGTTACCTGGTATTAGTACTTAATAGAGGTGCCCCTTGCCTTTGCAAATGTGAGCCCGCTGACAGTGATTCACACAATCTGTACCAAAGCTTTCACAGTGCTCTGTGTAGAGCAGAAAAACAAAATAGATGTGCTGAAATGTACAGCTTTATATTTGAGGCTGGAAGGAATAGTGGGAAGATAACCAAAACACCACACACATATACACATACACACCACACACAACAACAACAATAACAACAATGACACTTGGGTTCAAAACCTGGCTTTACCACTATTATTTTGTCTCTGAGTCACAGGAGAGTGCTTTAGACCATTTCTAAGATCCCTTGTAATATTTAGGATTTGTCATTTTATCATGTCTCCACTAATACTAGGCACATGCAATACTGATTACTTCTATCCCAACCCCTAATCCAGCTTGAGAAACTCTCAGACTATGATCCACGAAACCTCATCATACAGGGTCAACTAGTGGATCTACACGGTATAGTCTGACATTCCCTGCCATTTTTGGCAATCTGAAGACAAACAACAACACCAAAAACAACGAAAACCCATTTTTAAAGAGGTTTTGAATGCAGGTTTAGAATTGAAGCCTCATTTCACTGAAGAAGAAACTCAGGTCCAAAGAGGTAAATTATTTTCTCCCGTCACACAGTTACTAGCAGAACACAAGCAGGCTCTGTCCCTGAGCTGTCATCAACCAGGAAGAGTTTTTTTCCATAGGAACTAAGAATTAAAATATTTAACTGACTTAAAGGCTGAGATGAAGTTAATGAAGAGGAAAAACAAAGAAACAAGGATGTGTTTAGAGCTTCATCTGGGGTACTTAAATGTGGTGGAACTAATCACTGGGTTTCTGAAAGGCACTATAATTGCAGTATATATGAATTGTAGTTCAAACATGCAGGTGGGCAAGACTTTTAATTTTCTTTATTTTTATATAGTTCAACCTATTGTATATGTTGAATTCCTATTCTACCAGGTGGTGGAAACGTAATCTAGGTCACTTTCGTGTTTCTCCCCTCTTCTGAGGCTTTCGTGTGAGGCCCAAAGGATCCCGTTTATGCTGCAGCACCAGGAGGCACCTGGTCCTATACGGCCATCTAACCATCGACTGAGACATCCACCAGGAGTTCATGTTCCCAGGTCCACACAGGTCACACCTGTCATCTTGCATTCTCATAGACAAGAAGTCTGATTCTCTCCATGTGCCACATTGCCCCCCAGCTCTTCCTGGGCCACATGGAGCCATAGGAGACTTGGTGAGGCCAAGGCCCTATTTGCATACATGGAGAGAGCGAGATGGAGTCACTCTTGTCAAGCAATGGCTTGTGTCAAGTGGTGACACATGCAGCTAAGGACAAATATCACTGAGACCAGCACCGGCTGATGACACACTCAGAACTGATAACCAGCAGAAATAGAGGAGGTCTTAAAGGCCCAAGACTGACTAAATCCCTCTAAAAAGGGAGGATTTTTGCAGCAAACTGTCAGATTCTTCAGACACTGACCCCTCTATGTCTGACCACTTCAAAAAGACAGCTGTCGCCAAAAGCTCTGCCCGACTGATCTCGGAGGAGAACAGAGATCCTCCACTGCTTGAACATAATAGGCAGTAAGTGCAGGGAGCTGACCCGGACCTGACTTGAGGCTTCACCTCAACTGTGCACCCTCAGCCTGACTTTGCGTTTAGTTGTTATCTTCCTACCCCCTGTTGTAGTTTGTTTGTTGTGTGACTTGCCTTGTGCTTTGCTTTGTGTGACGCGTAAGAAGCCAAGTTAAACATGGGGTGAAATGTCATTGAGTTTGGAATCCTGAACCTGCTTTATCACTGTGCTTATCTCGCTTTATGACTGAATAAAGCTGACATGTGGAAAGACACAGCTCATGTGTGCTGCTTTACAGTGTGCTCATAACGATACACCACGCAGTTCTTTCCACATTGGGATTTGCTTCTTGCCCAAGGTTTCCTGGAAAACAAAGCACAGGCCTCTCTACTCTCCAATCCCAAGAATCTATGTGAGGATTCAACTGTCCTCCTCAGGGTTTCAGTCTGGGGCAGAGAGAGCAGCAGAGTAACTCAGCTCTCATAATATCTACATATTCATTGCTTTGCGACTCGAAAGGAAAAGAAATATTTTCTTTTTTCAACTTTTTAGTTACAGAAAATTTCAAACATATGCAAAAGTAGAGAAAATATAATGAACCACATGTACCTGTCACCCAGCTTCTGCAGTCAACTACTCAAAGCCAATCTTGTTTCATTTATACTCACACCCATTCCCACCAGTGGTATTTTGAAGAAAATCCCAGACATCATACTAATCCATTTGTAAACATTTAGGTAATTTCTCGATGATAGGATTATTTCAAAAAGAAAACCATAATACTATTATTACAGAACACCAGTAATAATTTTTATTATCAAATATCTATTGAGTATTTACATATTTTACACTTCAGAATCTAAGAAATATTTTGTTTTAAACAGCTGGCTTGAATTGGGATCTAAACAAGAACACTGCATTGCCATTGATTAATATGTCTTGTAAATGTATTTTTATCTACAGGTAATGGCTCCATAAATCTCTGTGCCCACCCCCCCCCCCAAAAAGAACAACAAACAAAAAAGTTTTTCCTTGAAGAAACCAGGTCATTTATCCTGTATATTTTCTTTATTTTCTTCTTTTTTCTTTTTTTTAAAATAGTTTTAGAGGTAGCGTTTAGTGATTCATCAGTTGCATATAACACCCAGTACTCATCATATCACGTGCCCTCCTTAATGCCCATCCCCCAGTTACCCCATCCCCCCACCTACCACCCCTCCAGCAACCTTCAATCTGTTTCCTGGAGTTCAGTGTCTCTTAAGGTTTGCCTCCCTATTCTGTATACTTTTAAGAAATCCTCATCTGTACTCTAGGTGGGGGCTCCCCCACCTCCCACACTCATCAGACATCCTCCTTAATCTCCTCTTCGAACTCCTTGCCATTGCCACCTGTATTTATGTATGACACCTAAGCCCAGACTGGCGTGTTTTTTTTTTTTTTTAAAGATTTTATTTATTTGCGAGAGAGAGAATGAGAGACAGAGAGCGTGAGAGGGAGGAGAGTCAGAGGGAGAAGCAGACTCCCTGCCGAGCAGGGAGCCCGATGCGGGACTCGATTCTGGGACTCCAGGATCATGACCTGAGCCGAAGGCAGTTGCTTAACCAACTGAGCCACCCAGGCGCCTGAGACTGGCGTGTTTTAACACAAGACAAACTCATTTCTTCAAGTAAAGCTTAAAACAGGTGTTGCTGAACTTGTGAACAGTGGCTCTCCTTCATACAGTGATTCGGGGACCTAAGATCTTCTGTGCCTCCACCAGGTCTAACATTCGCCTTTTGAGTTTGCCAAGCAGGCCTCTCATTCCAGCCAGCCAGCCAGTGGCAGAGGGAAAAGGAACATGGTTTATCCCCTGCGGGGGTGGTTTATATTTTTAATGCGCCCAGCCTGGATATGCTGTCCATCACTTCCACTTACATCCTATAGCCACTCTTAACTGATAGAAGGCTGGACTTTAACATTTTGTTGTGTGCCAGGAGGAAAAAGAATGGGGTTTAGTCTAAAATCAGGTAGTCTCTGCTTCTCTCCAAGGGCTATTCTTTAGAAGCACAAAATCCAAAATAATCGCTTTTTTTTTCTCTCTCTCATTCTGCTCTGTTATCTCTTTCCCAGTTAATACACTTAGATTTTTAGATTTACCTAGTTTGACCAGGTAGTATCATGGTGGTAAACGAAGTACTAGGGTTGAAGAAAAATAATATCAGTTACAATTTCAAAAATTTTTCCCTCCATGCAATGTAGTATTTTTTAAGACGGGCTTGCAGTATAGTTGAACTGAGTTTGGATCTTTGATCTACCATTTTTTAATTGTGTAAACTTGGTTATTTTAATTTCTCTGAGCTTTGCTTCCCACATTTATAACACTAATCATGTTTTATTTCATAAGACTGAAGTAAAAGTGAAATAAAATAAGCAAAGATTTTAATATAATGCCTGATGTAAGGTAGAATATCCATAAATAGTAGGTAGTAATAGTAAAGCAAATAATGAGTTATCTCAACGGTTAAGTCATCCCCCTTTACTTTAATCCTGGTACTACAGATCAAGCCTGTATATAGATATTTAATTTCTGAATGTAGTCGTCAAAAGCCACCTGAAAAGTTTTGAATACCTGTCTCTTCATCCTAAGTAAGAATAACTACAAAGATCAGAAGCAACAGAATTAAATGAGCCTCAAAATGATATAAAAATTTGTTATTTAGAATACCATAGGTTGTACCATGCATATCATTCACACTTTTAAATGGATTATTTCCTTTAAAAAAGGAATAGCATTAGAATAATTTTTACTATTGTTCTGATTCTTGTTCTTCTTGTGTTTTGCTTTGAATTTGTTAGCATTTGCCTTTAGCAGTCCATGCAGCTGAATCTCCAAATGCCTGGAAATGAGAATTTGTCAAGGTAACTCTTGCCTTGCCCTTCTCCACTGCCAGCCTGAGGATCCCACTGGAAATAAGAGCAGCTGCTCTCGGTGCCCTAGTTTAGGACACTTCAAACACAGCTTTAGCTTCACCCTGTTTTAAGGATAGACATTTCAAGACCCCATGGAACGGGACACGACCCATCTACTTTATATTTGGATGGTACTTTTACTGAAGTTGGCTGCAGGGGTGGGGGAGGGGAAGGAAGAGATGGAGTAAGGGCCTATTGATGCCGGGTCCATGGTATCTATATTTTTAGAGTACCTTTCAATTCCAAGAATGTGTCCACTCTCTCTCAGTATTCCCGGTCACATCTGCCCCTCAAAACTTAGGTGGTTTTTAAAAAACAAAAAAGTTAGATGTGCTGTTTCATTTGAGTTGAAAGAAGGCGAATCTTGGGGCACCTGGGTGGCTCAGTCGTTAAGCGTCTGCCTTCGGCTCAGGTTTTGATCCCAGGGTCTTGAGATTGAGCCCCGCATCGGGCTCCCTGCTCGGCGGGAAGCCTGCTTCTCCCTCTCCCACTCCTGCTGCTTGTGTTCCTGCTCTCGCTATCTCTGTTTCTGTCAAATAAATAAATAAAATCTTTAAAAAAAAAAAAAAACAAAAGAAAGAAAGAAAGAAAGAAGGTGAATCTGGCTGGGAATTGGACCTGCCCAACTCTGAGGGTTACTCTCCTCACAGAGAACCTTCCTTCCTTGGGTAAAAGGGAGTCACCATTCCACTGCTCTGCTAACGGCCTATTTTTACGTTCAGGAAGTAGAGTTATTGCAGAATCATGAGAATTGGGTATGGAAAGAATTCACGAAGAAATCCATTTCAACTGCAGGCCACTTAAGAAGAATTTTTAGTCTGTTCTACGATGGTAGAGTGGAGCCACCACATTCCTCTCTCTCTGTGTGCGGAGCTGATTTCACCCAAGGCTAAAATTCTGTCAATTTCATAAACAAAAGCAGGGAGGTGTGAACAGTCTATTCACAGTTATACTTAAATAGATTGGCTTCCCATGAAAGACATTGCATTTCTACAGCCATTTTCTTTTATAGGACAGTCATCTTTTGGTGAACAAAACCCCAAACCACCACATATCAATGAAAATAGATACATGTTAAAAATTAAAATAAGGAAAAATTCATTATAAAGTCCTTAAATCTTACTGAACAATGAGACTCCAGTCAAAATATGTGTGACACAAAATGGGATTTTGATAAGATAATGGAATCTGGTCATCATCACCCTGAATATCTATACGAGAGCCAAATTTGAGTTATAGAGCCAGAATGTCAGGGGGAATAAATGAAATCTTTAAACCAGATAAAATGAGGATCTACAGAAATTAAGGTACTTAAGGGCTCCCAGAAAATTCTTAGTAGGATTCTTTAGTGACTAACATACCAGGGGGCTCTGCACTATAGAATACTACTGTCAGTTAATTGCTTAGGAACTCTGCAAATATCTGATTGAAGTTTCCAAGTATCATTGTTACCAGATAGCTTCAGCAAGATTTGGTGCAACATCTGGTGAATGAGAAGTCTCTGAAGAACCTATAATTAAATTAAGTTTGTGGTGAAATGGTTGGAATTGGGAAAATGACCTACTTGAAAATGCCTTGACTTTACAAGAAAATGGCATCTGAAGATGGAAATCAGCACTGCAATGTTTTAGTACTGTATCTGCCTCTGAATTGTTGGGTGAGTTATGGTAATTACTGAACTTCTCTACACTGAAAGGATTTAATTAAGTCATTCCTAAGGCTCCTCTGAGAGCTCCACTAGTTTACCCAGCATAGCTGTTCTTGCTCAATTAGTACTTATTAAAGGAATTTTGCACATATGTCAGTGAAAGATTCTTTCATCATATAAAGTTCAGAGCATGTCTTTCATTGGAAGAAATTAATAAGGAAATGTTAACCAGGTGTATTGATTTATTTACAAACAGCTATACTCTATATAACCTTTGTGAGGTTATACCCTAATGTTCAAGAATAATTAATATATGCATTTAGTGCTGAAAAAGTCAAAGACTTGAGAAATAATATAAAAAAGAAGTAACCCCCTTATTGAAATGGCTTCTATTCATAGTAAAAATTTTAGGCTGGGGATTTACCAAAATGAAGGGTAAGAAATAAATGTAGGAGGATGACTAAAATGTTGGGGAAATCCTTAAATTGAAAAGTTTCTGCAATGTAGTCAAATTCCCGTGAGGAAAAGGGGACCTGCTTGCTGTAGATGAGTATCTTAATATTGCACAGAGTATCTTGAACAATCCACTTCCTGACTCTTTCCTCAGCAAACTCTTTTTAAAGATTTTATTTATTTATGTGAGAGAAAGAGGGGGGAGAGAGAGAGCACAAGCAAGGGGAAGGAGAGGGACAAACAGACTCCCCCCCTGAGCAAGGAGCCAGACGCGGGGCTCGATCCCAGGATCCTGAGATCATGACCTGAGCTGAAGGCAGACGCTTAACTGACTGAGCCACCCAGGTGTCCCTCCTCAGCAAATTCTTTTCAAAATCTTATTTTGAGATGTTTATCAACATGGAAATATGTTTGATTTATAAATTATGAGACAAGATAAGTCACATTTGTTTTATAGAAATGAGCATCACAGTCAATATTTCTAGACAGTATTTTTCTACCATAAATTCTTATTAACATGCACTCTGCATATTCAATTGTTTGATAATAAGAAATAGAGTCACAATAAAATGCAGTCAAAATATCTGTCAGACAGGAAACTTTCATAACCTAGGGATTAACAGGAAAAAAGTTTGACTTCCTCTCCTGAAGGCTCCAACCTTGTGCACATACTTTAACTCTTTGTCACAGCCCCTGTAACTCATTACTGTGCCTTCTCATTTACACCTTTGACTTTGTCCACTGCACTTGCCTTTGACTGACTTTGAGGACAGAAAAATTCTCATCCATCTTCACATACCCCAGGAAGTCCTGCTTCCAAGATATATTAAATGTTTTTCAATTAATGAATGAAAATTATGTGTTTTGGTGACATTACCACACGATCTGTGTGAAGTCAGCAAAGTCCACCACCCTCTCTGATCCCAGATCTTGAACATGAAGAATGAGAGTAACAGTGATTACTTGGCTACCTCATAGGATTATTGTGTTAATTAAATGAAAGAGGGAGTGTGATTGTGTATTGTCACTGGCTCTCTAAAGTGAATTATTAAGTGTGTTTTCTGCATGACTGTGCAATCTATCCTTCAGGCTGGTTTAGCCCAGAACATGGATGTGAAGGCTAGAAGGTAGCAAAGACCCACAGTCTGGTCACTTTCCTTCTGCATCACACTGATCCTTCTCTGACACTGACCTTTCCCATATCTGATCCAGTTTAGTGCCTCTTCCACCATTAGTGGAATTAGTTTAGATTGCCTCTCTCACATTTCCTTGAGACATATCACTTGCCAAATAAATCCTCACTGGTTGATTTATTAACTTACATTGCTTTCACTGTCCTCGTGTCTGCCTCAAAATCCTACCCTTTCTAGTTTTACAGTTACCTCAGCGAACAATTGGGGCAAACAATTGGAAGCTCCCTAGAACCCAGCCTGGGATCACTATGTACAGTATGTGGAACCATCACATTGGAATCAAATGCTTAACCTTGTCTGAGTATAACTTAGAGCCACTGAGGACAGGACTTCAGAAATGATCGAGGCTGCTATTTTCAGTGTAAGCATGAGAGAGAAGAAGGGGAGAAAAAGAAAGAGAGAGAGAGAGGGCATTGTTCAAGGTCACTCAGCTTATTAGTGGCAGAGCTGAAATTAGAACTTTAGTTTCTCGACTCCTAATTTAGAGCTCTTTCCACTGAACAATTCTGTCTCTTTTTCTAGTGCTAAAGTCTGAAATACTCAGAATTGTTCAATACCTTTAAATGGCCTGGTGTAAATTCCAAGGGCCATTAGGCTCATTCCTCCTGGGGTCACCCTGACACACAACCCTAAGCCAGCCATTTTCAGACCAATCCAGGGAAGAGGAAGGGGCCTGTGTTATGGAGTGTGTGTACATTGGTTACTACAAGTATCTGCAGTTTTAAGAACTCTCTGTGGATCGCATTTCCCTGCAAGTTGCACTGCAGTGACCCAGACACAACACTGACAGCTGTGGAGTAAATAAATAAAAACAGAGTATTTTGATCCTAATGGGAGGGGGAGGGGTAGTGAGAGCTTGGGGACAAGAAGAGAAAGGGGCAGACAGAATGAAACAGCACAGCTGTGAAAAGAACAGATGCTAGCCAGGAGAGAGGGAGTGAGGGAGAAGGGAGGAGAGAGAAGATTAGGGTTCCGCCAATGTCAGAAATGTTGCAGCACTTGGAAAGGGATGCACATACTTGGGACAGGTGGGAAGTGTTTACATTAAAACCAGAATATCAAATGCCTTCCTGAATGCTAGCCAGATCATTAAAGACCCAAGTTGACCCAAGGGAAAAAGCTGAAGTCCTTGCCCAGGGAGCCCATTACAGAGAAAGCCTCCTGAATTCTTTATATTCCATTCAAATACTGGCTATCAGCTGGGTGTTGCTGGCTATCAGCTGTATGCATCAACACATTGCGCTGTATGCCAGAGGATCTCAAAGTGTGGTCCCCAGACCAGTAGCATCAGCATCACTACAGAAATTGATAGAAAAGCCAATTTCCCGGGCCCACTCAGACTTACTGAATCAGAAATACTGGGGGTAGGGCCTCAAATTTGTATTTTAAGAAATCTTCCAGGTGATTTTCATGCATACTCAAGATTGAGAACCCTTGTTCTCTTTGCATGATACTGCTCAGCTTTCTCGGGCTTCTCCATAAACCCACCACCCCTAGTCAACAGGTGTCCACTAGACCCTGCACCTTGGTCAAGCTGGGTTCTTCAGGACCCATGCTCTGACGTTACCAAGCACAAGTCTCCCCTTAGAAGCAACATAGGAATGAGGCTGTATGCCTTGTACCTCCAGCAGCTAGAGCAACAGACCAACCAACAGGAGGATAAAAACCTGAAATCCATGCATTGGGATTGTATCTAGTATCTAGTAAATGGCATCCAACGCACACCCGCGCCAGAGACTCCCCCCAGGGCAAACACAACAGCCTCAGTCTCAAGGCCTTTTTAAATAGCCTTCAGCAGTGCCTTTCATTTACAGAACACAAAACATTTTCCATTAATTTACTGAACGTGAGCACATCAGTGTCTAGAGATTTGGAAAATTTGGCAGAAGGAAGTTCAGTTTCACATGAAGAAAAATGTATTCTCTATCTCTTGACATTCTTTTTAGGTGTTATTGATATAGTGGTTAGGAATCAAGAGATCTAGCTTTTCAGGCTACCTCTTCTACTATCTCTGACCCCTAGACAGTAACTCTGACTCTCTCCTCCTGATGTTCCCCTCCTATCAAATGAGAAGCTTGATTAGAGAGGATACTTAAGGTCTTTTTTCAGCTCTAACAGATAATATCTTTGTTGTAGAGCTGGCTGGTTAGTAGAGCCAATTAGAGCAATTAATTAGGTGAAGGTTCTAAGTTCAGTTCTCTGTGTGGTCTTCAGGGTTTGGCTCAGTATGGTCCATCCTCCTTTAATAAACATTGGTTTCTAAAGGACTCTGGGGATTGAGTATATGGCATTGCAACAAGATATTGGTCACCACTTGGGGGAAAATGACTCATTTTCTGTACATACTACTTTGTACCCGAGAATGTTACGGCCTCAGCTGGAAGAAAACCACAAAAGTATTATCAAAGAAGCTATCTTAGACCAGGAAAGAGTTTATAAGCCCAGGAAACCATCTCCTGACCTTTTCCACTAGGTTCTGTCTTTATGCTAAATACTCAACATAACTAAGTTGCCAAAAGATGTAATTCTAAAATTACAGAATGTTAGAACTAGAAATTCCTTAAAAAAGAGAGTGGGAGAGAATGACTATTTGGCCCTAATCCTGTGCCAGAAACTGTTAAATGCTTTACCATGACTATTTTACTTCATTGAAAAAATCTAGGCTTACCCTTCTCAGTTCACCGGTGGGCAACCAGAATTCTCAGAAAAGAAAACTAGGGTGACAGGTCACATGATGAGTTAGAAGCAGACCCAAGACTAGACTCCCAGTCCTAGGGTCTTTCCAATCTGTTTTGTTCCCTTTCCTAATATACCCCGCTCCTCAACTCACTCACTTCCAAAGGCCTATTACCCTTCCAGAAAAATTAGAGGCGATACAAAAGTGAGAAAAATTTGAAAGGAAAAAAACCCTTTTGATTTTCCACTGCTATTGCCCTCTATAAAAATAACTGCATTTTAAGACTCAGGAATAATCAAATCTCTGAGAATATTTAAGGATTAGCTCAAAAGAGCACCCAGGGGGCGCCTGGGTGGCTCAGTCGTTAGGCGCCTGCCTTCGGCTCGGGTCGTGGTCCCCGGGTCCTGGGATCGAGCCCCGCATCGGGCTCCCTGCTCTGTGGCAGGCCTGCTTCTCCCTCTCCCACTCTCCCTGCTTGTGTTCCCTCCCTCACTGTATCTCTCTCTGTCAAATAAATAAATAAAATCTAAAAAAAAAAAAAAAAAAAGAGCACCTAGGCTATCACTTCAGTGGACCTCCTAAAAGGCTCTGCTCTACCAGACTCAGGGATCACAGCAGGCATTTTGGAGACCCAGAATAATTGTGATAGAAAAATGTGTCAGTTGCTTACGATGTGTCAACCACTGTGACATTGCTTAACTTAACCCTCAAAGTAATCCATTAAAGGGAGGTAGGGACTGTTATCATTGCCATTTCAGATTGGGGAACCTGAAATTTAGCAGAGTTATACAACACACCCGAATTGAAACAGTTTATAAGTGGCAAAAGCAGCATTTGAACAAACTTTAATTGTAGATCCTGTGCTTCTCACCACTGTTTTGTACTCCCCTGGGGAACAGATGATGATAGTTAATACTCATGCTGCCCTTCAGGGTTTATAAATCTTAATACCTCCATTGTATTTAATTCCTGTAAAAATTGTATTTAATTCCTGGTAGGAATGGTTAAATCCTGTGCAGGAGATAAAAACACTGAGGCCATGTGAGGCTAAGATTTGCTCTTGGGTTTTAGGTGGAAAGCGCAGAAAGAGAAATTCTGAGCCCTGGGACACTGCATTTCCCCTTACACCACATTGGCAGGCCAGGCTAACCAAGCAGGGATCATGGAGATGAGTCATGGTCAAGCCTCATTTGGAATCACTGCACAGGGAGTTACCCACCCTCCCCAACCCCTGGCCCCTGGGGAAGATAGGAAAGGGATGTGGTAGTTCTCTGAGGTCATGGTATTAGAATACACAATGCTCTCTCCTCTCCCCACTGAGTTCCATGGGGATTGGCACAGGCAGTGAGACCCTAGTTATTCCTCTAAATATAAGGGGGGAAGGAGAATGGAAATCACCGAAGATGGCTGGTCTTCCTGATAATCAGCATTGACTTCTCATTTTTCTGTCTATAAATGAACCAAGGAATCTTTAAGCTCTGATATCTGCTGGTTCCACTGGCCTTGGGCAGTAGTTTAAATGGGGAGGTCAGGGCTCCTCTGCTTCTGCCTTATCACAAGCTCCTCAGTTACAGGGTGACAGCCACCATCCCTGTTAGTTCCCCACCACCAAGTGCCACACCTTCTCACCATCTCTGCTGAATGCGTACTCATCACTCTTTCTGGCAAAGTACGCCTGGTGGTCTGATGAGTCCACATCACACAGTGAAGTACATTTCAAAGACAGAATATAAATAATTATAGTAAATTTAGTCCTTAACCAACATTGATTTTTTTTAAATGTCCCCTTTTTATAAGGAAATGTTACAGATGCTGGACTTCTTATTCCTAAAAACAAAACAAACACCAAACATTTTAAATAAAGGGGGAAAAGGGTTTATATGAACACAGTTCTTGGATTATTCAAATGCTGATTATCTGGAAAGTTTTCATTGATTTTTAATGGAAAGCAAAATTATTTTACAATCACTCTGCTGCTACCTTAAAATATCTGGAGTTCATCTTTTTTTCTTTTTTTCCCCATATGCCCATACTTACTGGCCATCAAAATTCTATATGATACATATTTGTAAGCATACACACACCTTTTGACATGCATACTGTCATAAAATGCTAAGCTATAAATGCATAAGCACTAATAAAAAGCTCCAAATGCAAGAGCTGATTATCAACCTCTTATCTTTTCTGTTGATAGGAGCTCAGGCAACGTTTTAACATGTCGGGCTCTTATTTTCCATGCCTGTCAAATGGCAATAACAATTTTCACTCTGCCTCCTCCGAGATATCACAGAATTGTTGTAAAGATTACAATGAATCATTTACATTAAACAATTTTGAAAACTATATGGCTCATCTACATGTGAGGCATTTTTTACTACATTTATTTCTCTTTTTAACCTCCTTCCAACCTTTACTCCACATAATGTGAGTCTGCAATCCTATTACCAATATTCTTCTCTATAACCATGTTTCATGTCTTAAGAATACATGACTATTTAGTTTTATTGCATAAGTCTTTTTATTATTATTGCTTATTCTCTTAGTTACCTTACTGTGTCATTGTTTCAACAACTGGACCCTAGGTACCAAGCTTTATTAAGAAGGTGCAGAGGATAATATTGTATTTATATATTAATGATTCACCTTTCTGTTAACTTACGGTTTTTAAATGTTTTTTTACTGAAAGTATCACATTCAATATTTTCATCTGAATATTTTATTCAAGTAGTCTATACTATAACTCCCAGACCAGACCCTGATAGTAAATGTGTTGCCACACCAAATATATATATATATATATATATATATATATGTATATATAATTTTTTTTTATTAAAGAATAAAGGAGGCAGAAATCACTGGGACCACTTGAGATGTCTGCCTGCCAGAACCATCTCAAACCTACTCAATTAGCAATTACACATAGACACACACAAAAAGGAAAACAATACCTAAAGCCAACAAAAATTTTCATTGTTTTACTTAGACAAGGGTGACAGCTATAAGATTTTAGGAAAGACATTTCTTCTCTCTGAGCCTCAGTTTCTTATCACTAAAATGAGGTTAATAATACCCTTTATAATGCTTTACGGGTGACTATGGGGAAAAATTGTATCAATGGATAGGAGTGCAAATGACAAACGGTAGAAAGTGATCCAGAAGGGAAAGGGTGTATTGTCGTGAACTTTTGGTCGCTAATGGTGTTTGCAGGTAGACCTAAGCCAGGGACCAGGGTGGGCATTCACAGTCTGTGAATCATCACTAAAGCCCTCAGTCACGGTGTGCAAGGCAAGACTGGGCTATTCTTTCATTTGTTGTGGTTTTATGCCCTTTCAAGCCACGCCTACCTATATAAGAACCAAGAACTTATGAGAAATTCATTTGAAATGCTTGTTTTCCTGGAGATAGCGACCTTAGGTCCAACCCTTTCATGATAAGCCCGGGTTGATTTTGTTAATGGCTTGCAACTGGTTTCTGAACCTGCCCTTACATAACCCCAGTGAGTCCTAAATCAGCCTCAAACTTTAATAAAGACAGAAACCTTGCACATCAGGGCAAAGAGCCCCTGTTCTCACCAACCTTCCATGAGCATAGCTTGGGCATCCAAAGCAACACAAAAGGGACCAGTGTTTCACCATTTGACAACCAAACAGACCTCATTACCATAACCCAGTTTAAGAGCACAGAGACCACAAAACTATTGCCGTGTGTGCTGCAGCAGGTACTGCAGTGATCCCCGGCTTCTGGATCATCCCAGGGCCAGGGAAATGTTGAAAAGCACAAGGCCTCGGGTAGCCTCCAGGGGAACTACTGGAATGTTGTTTATCTTCAGACCGCAACAACTGGCCCAGTGTTTCACAAGAGGAAGGTCTGTCCTGGAGCTCAGACATTGAAGGCTTAGAGAAGCAAGGCCTGAAATAACCCCCACTTCTTTTCTACCTCTGTCTCCCTACCCTCCTGGAGCCCCCCTCCCTGGCTCAAGAGTTCAGATTTAAAAACAAAAAAAAAAAAACAAAAAAAATGTGCAGCCAGGGCTGTGACCTTGAAATAGAATAGATACATCTTTCCCAGCAGCTTGCAGTGAACCTGATACTCTGGCTGGGATGGGAGACAGCCCGATCCAACAGGGCTTGAAGTGATAGGGAAACCAGAAACTGTGCTTTCTTTTATTGTCTTAACCCCTTGGTTCATAAAAATTACTCCCCCCCCCCTTTTTTTTTTCAGCGTCTGTGTTTTTAGAAGTCAAGATATAGTCTCTTAGATCTCTTGAATAGTGAAAAAGAAGAAACTGATTATGATTCAAATTATAAAATAATTGTCAACACCTGGTAACATCATTTTAGCTCCATCTGATTTGAGGCAGTTAGTTTTAAAAAGTCCTAATAAGTAGCTCTGTGATCTTGGACAAATCAATTAACCTCTCTAAGCCTGTGTGAATGTCTGGAGGAGAGATGACAAGGCCTGTGGAGTGGGAAGGTTGCATGAGTCTTGCACATTCCAGCTCCCAGGATCTCTGCATCTCCCCGGCAGAGAGCACAGAACTAGGAAGAATCTCAGTGGCTTTGTTCTTGAATGCAATAGAAGCAGACTGATTGGTAAAGGAACCTTTACACACCAGGCCCTGAGCAGGCTCCTGAGCTTTCAGACTTAAAGGAGGGACAAGTGGATCTGTGGTATTTATGACCAGGTCTCATCTGGCTTGACACAATCCACTTCAACCCAGCTCCTCTTTTCCGAGGAGAGAGAAGAAAGAAAGATAGGCCCAAGGAAAATGGTCTTCTTCCAGACATGGCAGGATGGAGAAGTACTTGACCTAAAGACAAGTGACTAGATCCTAATTGTTTCAGAAAAACATAACCACTCCAAGCCCAGCTCCTGCTTCAGGACACTGAAGCCCTCAAGTAGGCCATAGTATGCCTACTTCTGGACAAACTGAATCCATTCATTTATTCAGTAAGCAACTACCATTGCCCTGTCTTAGGCATTAGATGAGTCATACTCACATCTTGCACTCAGGAAAGGCACAGAGAAAATAAATAGATTAAAAAAAAAATCAACTCTCATATCAGGCAAAGCAAAATACAGGTACAAGTACCAGGCGATGGGGATGGAAAGCAGAAAAAACACAATTAATTCCAATTGTAGATTTCAGAAAGGGCCTTCATGCAATCAGTGTCCCAGGGACCTGAATGTAAAGGACAGACAGGTTCTGATAGGGATAATAGGGACGTGAGCTCATGTCAAGGGGAGGTCAAAGAAGCAACAAAAGTGTGAATAAGTGTGAAAATAAGTGTGAAACGTGGAAAATAGTGACACAGTAGTCTTGAGGTCACATGTATTGTTGACCACACCTTTCCAATGCCTCCAGAAGGACTCCCACTTTCAAACTGCCCTTTATAGCACCTTCTTTATGAGAGTGGCATTGGGAGGTGGTTAAAAACTCAGGCCTGTGGTCCAGTTGCCTGGGTTTAAGAGCTAGCCCTGCCACTTACTGGTTGTATGACTTTGAGCAAGCTGGCTAACGTCTCTAAACCTCAGGCTCGTCTTCCATAAAATGGGGATACTACTACTACCTATTGTGAGATGAAATAATAAAAGTAAGGTAAAATACTTGTCATAGTGCCTGGCACAGAGCAAGGATCCAATGGTATTGTTTTTGTTATTTGTCTATTTTATTTCCCTTATTCGAGAAATACCCTAAAAACCAAAGAATGATCTACTCTTATTCTACTTAATTGGCCCAGAATTTAGAATCGTGCTTTTGCACAAAAATAGGATTTCTATAAACACTTAAATGAATGAATGAGTTCATTAATCATAAGTGAAAGAGCAAATTTCACATGTAGGTTTTCCTATTACTGGGATTCAACAGGGACTCACATCACTGAGCTATAACAACTCTCTTAAAGCTTTTATATTTTATGAATGCTAGCAGATATTCTGGTTGTGGTGAGGTGTGCTCAGGAAGACAGCTGGAGAGTGCAGATGCCAACACATGGGTATAACATCCTTAGACCCAGTGCTCTGCCACTGCCTGGTCTTTCTCTCTGGAGGATGTATGCTTGATCTGTGACTAAATTCTAACTATAAAATCAGAGTAATTACAGTGACCGCTTAATAGGGTGAACTTATTAAATGACTCCAAAAATAAATAAATAAATAAATAAACCTTTGAAAAGGCATTTGGCTAAAACCCAGCTGGATAATGAAGTGTCCACAGAGAATTTCAAGACACAGTAACATTTTAAATAAGCCACTTTAACAAAATCCCGTGCGATTTCTTGCATTCTGTACAGATTCAGAATCAGAGACGAAAAAGAAAGACCGCTGTCAGCAGCTACGTGGTAATCAAACCTTCCAGATGTTTACAGTATACATTTGAAGACACAGAATATATAGATAACTAGTTCCTTTGGATAAGGAATGGGTTGCATGAAAACATTCACTCCTTTCTAAATTTCCATGCAGGCTAGCTTAAAAAGTTCAACACCAGGAGAGAGTAAAAGGTAAGGATGCAAAAGATAAACCCTATACAGAATGGATGGAAATTTTTAGAGGAACAAATGTAGAGAATTACAAAAAAAGAAAAAAATGTTGTGACAAATATCTTTGTACTAATGGCTTTGAAAATATGTGTGAATATTTCTCCTCCATGCTCCTAGACCTTCAAACATGTTCTGCTTTCTGCCGGACACAATCTTCCATCATGTCTTCTTGCCTAAAACCTAATTACCTCTAAAAGTTACCTCTGAAGTCTACTACCACTACTGTGTCTTCTGCCATTTCTCTTGTAGCCCTTGGCACAACATGCTTCTCTGCTTTCTTAGGCTTTCCCTTCCATTAAGAGCTCCTTGAGATCAGGACGTTGCCCACGTTCGCTTCTCACCCCACAGTGACTAAAGCAGCCAATACACAGGAAGTACTAACCTACCATTTGCAGAATTTCTGAATAAATAATAATAATAATAATAATAACTGCCCAACTTCTAAACTCTGGATTGCAAACCCAAAGGAGGATGGCATGCAACTAAGATCGTGATTCTAAGTTCAACAGGCTAGTGGCCTCGCTGTAATCTTTTTGTTTGTCAAAAAGAATGCCTGAGGCCAACTGAAGCTCACAGAGACTGTAATTTTGCTGTGTCGATCTTAGCTGAAACCAAGGTGCATTTGCATGAGACAGTAATCACTTAACTGCCTTTCTACTAAGAACACTAATATTTTGGCCTTTCCAGACAGGCTCGAGAATGTGATTAGGAGCCATTTGAAAAATGACACCCCACAGTAAAATGGAGCTTTGTGGCCTCTTCTTCAATCCCAGCTTCTGATCCTTTAAAACCTCCTTTAGAAACATTTTTTTTTTTTCCTTTTCTTATGCATGTTTATAAAAAGGAGCGAATAAGAATTCTCTTCTGAAACTACCTGTACGTGCCAAATTATCCACTATTTATTTAGGCAATATTCAAGTCTCTGTATTTAAAATAAACCTAAAATCTTTCTATATCGAATCAGCCAATGAATTCTATGCTAGATTATGTAGCCAGTCATTATTCTTCTTTGCCAAATACATATAAGCAGAAAATTATGTCATGAGTTTTGTCCTTATTTTTGGTCTTCTGCCTATCCTGCTGAGCCTCTGCAGATAGCGTTTGTCTCAGGCCATGTTTTCACAGGGCCATTACTGGCTAGTAGAATCTCAGGTTTGGGCAGGAACCTGATGCCGGATCCTTTCTATATAGTTCTCTGCCAAATGGCTGTGGAATTTCTGTTTGAAAAAACCCTTGACAAAGAACTAACTAGCCAACTCACTCAGTCACTCCTGGGAGCAGCTCACCCATCTCTGAATGACACTGGCTATTTCACCTTGTGAAATCATTTTTTCTGGAGCTTCTTTAACATTAGTCCTAACTTTTCCCTTGGGGCTGCAGAGCACAAGTATAATCTGTCTTCTGTGCCGGCCCTTCAGATACCCGAAGATGATAAAGATAATTCTATTGAGTCTTCTGCAAGTGACTCCCTCACGGGAAGTGGTTTGAGTCATGCTCTTCTGAGGATTTCTCTGATAGTCAAGGTCACTCTAAAGTCTGGTCCAAGAGCTGCCATCCACATCTTTTCTGACAAAGCAAAAGAGCAGGACCATTTTATACCTCCCTTATCAATTAACATGAATCCCACATCTCTTTCCTTTATCTTATATTTTCCATTCTGCTCTCAATTTGACCTTTCAGCTTGTTCTTCAAGTTCATACATTCATTCTATTGCCTTTGTTCACCCATGCTATTAAAATGTGTAGCGCATAAGGTGTTTCCAGTACAGAAAACAAACACGCAAAGAAATCTGCAAGACAGTCATATATAATCTTTACTGGAGCCTCTGTTCTGCCTGGTGGCAAATAAACAACTTAATATTTGCCATTCTGGTTAACCTTCATCACTTTACATTTGCCTTCTGGCTTCTTTGCAAGAGTGCACTGAAGCTCTGAGAAGATTGATATTACACCATACAGAAACACTCTGGCCATATACGTATCAGTGCAATGTGCAATATGCCCATGTGTTCCTCTGCCTTTCCTCCTGTCCACCCCTCCACCTAGACATAAGATCCCACCTCCTCCAGAAAGTAAAATAGACATCCCACCATTAACATAGCTCACATCAACTCCTGACATCCCACAATCTCAAACCTCCTTCTTCAGTCTGTCCAAACTCCAGCAATGGCAACCCTATCCTTCTAGTTGCTCAGACCAAAAATGGTGGGCTTATCTTTGACTTTTTCTCTTTTTCTCATACCCAACATTTATTCTATCATAAAATGATGTTGTTTTTTAATCCCAAATGCATCCAGAGTCCAACCACTTATACTGGTCTATACTGCAGGACCCTGATCTAAGCCACCATGCTGTCTCACCAGGATTATTGCAATAGTCTCCTTACTGCTGTCTCTGCCTCCCCCTTGACCACTATGAACTATTTTACCCAGAGCATCTAACGGGATCCTGTTAAAAATTAAGAAAGACCATGTCACCCTTTGTGCAAAACAGTAAAAGGCTTCTCACTTCACGGAGAGTAAGAGACAAAGCTTACAATGATCCACATGGCCCTACATGATCTGGACACATGTGGTTCGCCTGACCTCAACTTTCCCTACTCACTCCTCACTCAGCTATACTGGCCTCCTTGGTTCCGCAAAGACTTTAAACATATGTCTGCCTCAGGGCCTTTGCACTGAGTGTTGTCAGGTGTCCCCCTCATTCTGTTTCTTACCCTCTTCAGGTCATTCTAATGAGACCTTCCCTGATTACCATATTTAAAATTAACTATCTCCCTCCAGGACCCTTCATCCCACTTTACTTTTTTTTTTTTTTCCCATTGCACTTTTCAATTTCTTAAATATTCCTTTATTGTGCATATTTTCCCTTCCTCTCCCTCTGGTCCCATCATCAAAATGCTTCATGAAAGGGTTTTAATGTTTTCTTTTCTTTTCTTTTCTTTTTTCCATTAGTACACCCCAAGTGGCTAGAACAGTACCTGGAACTTAGCACTCAATAAATATTCACTAGTTGAAATCCCACAAGTCTCTTGCCATGCGTTTCACATCACATACTGCTTTGACATTGCCTTTTGTTGATCGAGAGACTTTTCCAGGGTCTCAGGACCCTCCAGAGAGATGCATGGATGATTTCCAGATACTTCCTACACCACTCTGGAGCTGCAAACACACTTCCGGGGCATGTCTTTGGTCTTTTTTGTCCAGACATGACACAGCACCATTCCTTATCAGCAGGAGCAGCACTCTGAAGCCTGCCAGAATCCATTCAGGAAGTAGGCTCCTGGTCAGCTCTAATCTCAGATCACCTCATCTGAGGGAAGTGGAATATTTGCCCACTCACCTTTCAACTTTTTCAGGTTAACTGCTGAGTGGGGGAGTCACTTCCTCAGAAACCTTCCTGAGCTTCTCACTAGTTTGGCTACCTCTCTTCCTCATTCCCAGATTTTTAACTCCTTATTGTCAATATGGAGACCATTCTATGCTTAACACTCTATGCCAAAATCAATCCATGCCAGAACCTTCATTATTGATTTCTAAAAGACCCAGGCTCTTCCAAGTCCCACAGGATTTTCTCTGACATTCTTTCTTCTTCTTCTTCTTCTTTTTTTTAATCTCTGCCATCACATTCAAAAAGCCTATTTTGAAATGAAAAAGATGAGGCTTTTCTCCTTCCTGGTGTCTGAGCTTCTGCAGTAACAATTAATCCTGAGGGCACGAGACTAAAAAGAATAGCCCCAGGATCCAAGATATCGGAAGGAGATGAACACATCAATTAATATGTAAGATCTTATTCAGCATTCCAGAAAATAGGAGGGTTTGAATTCCTTGCCAGGAAGGAGGGGTTAGCAAGCATTTATAATCTAGAATTCCCATAACCCCAACCTTTAAATCATCCAGGTGCTCCTGCTACAGAATCCCAAGAGACATGCTCAGAAGACCCGGCAGGATACCGTATTCCTATAGCATCAATCTCCCATCCAGGTGAAATCACAGGATTCATTACTCCTGTCTGACTTACCTGTCCGTGTGAGTTGAGATATTCATGTGTAAATTATAAGAACTCAGATCATATTTACTGACCTTACACAGAATTATATCACCATATGGACCGGGTATCTCCTAGGGATACACACTCAGAGGGTATCCCAGCAGGTTCAGGGTGGTGAGGAAGAGGGAGGCTAGGTCTATGTAAAATGCACTCACATGTTGTAGCAGTCTGAGTAACTGGAAAGTGTTGGCATTCTCCTGGATAAAAAATGAGGATGCTATGAAAAAATGCACGCCAGAGCAGAAGGCTAGTCCACCTCTACTAGTGTGTAAGCCAAGGCAGATTTCCACTGTAAGAAGACCTTAAAAATATGAAAATATTGAAATTGACACACCATTATTATTGATTGATATTCAAATTATGTGGTGTTATATAGGTCCTGGCCTAAAAATCAGATGAGTGAGTGGGTGTGTGGCCACTCCAGAAACATCAGGAAGTCCCAGGACCGGGGGCAAGCCAAGGATGCCTGGTCAGAATGGGAAAGACAGTATCAGGGCTCCAATAAGTGGGTGCCACAAAGGAGCTGGTGAAAAAGAAAAATCTCAGCGGCTGGGAGAGACAAAGGCATCAAGGAGGAAGCCTTAGCCAGGGGTGTCACTTTTACTGCATTTCTAGTACATCTCTCCTCTGCACCCTGGTTCTACCATAACCCATTCTGAGCTCAGGTAATGCAAACTCATTTTCACATCGGCAAAAGGGATTAGGAAAGTAAATCTTCAGAGGAAAAACATATCCATGATGTATTCTAAAGTCGCAAGCAGTATAAATGATGTTTTTATCCACTCTTCTGTATTATTCATGCCTCAGCTCCCTGTCATGGCCATGCATAAATGAAATTTAACAAGTGTTGTTTGGTCCCCAGTGGCCCAAAATCACCCTAGAAGCTGAAGATCAGCCGCAACCCATTCCAAGGGCTCACAGAGTGTGAATGTGAAGGCTTTGGAGATAATCAAACTTAAAAATCACAATCAAAAGACTTCCACAGTCTTTACAAACCCCCTTTGAGAAACAGAAATTCCCACATCCACACCTAATTGCATTTGAAAGTCAAAGTAAATTAAATATTGTGACAAAAAGTCAATTCAGATCAACAGAACAAAGTGTTCCCACTTTGACGTTCCCCTTGACCTTTTATAGACCCTCCTTGGAGAACTAAAGTGTAGATCGGGCATCAGCAAAATATAGCCTGCCACCTGCTTTTAAATGGCCCGTGAGCTGAGAATCGTTGTTACATTTTTAAATGGTTGAAAAAAATCCAAAGAAGAATAATACTTCATGACATACCTCTGCCCCTAAAAATTATATGGAATTCAAGTTTCAGCGTCCATAAGCAAAGTTTCATTTGGAGCCCAGCCATGCTCACCTGAATTGTCTGTAGCTTGCTTTTGCACACGGCAGCAGGGTATCCTAAGTACAACATAGATCATATGGCCTGCAAGGCCCGAAATATGCACTAGTGACCCTTGACAGAAAAAATGATCTGTCCCTGGTATAAGCCAATGCCCTCTTTTAAGGATGAGAAAACACAAACCCAGGGGCAAGTAACACCTCAAGCTCACACAGCTGTCATGCAGCAGAGACAATGCTGGAATCACCTAAATCTCATCCGGGAGGGGCTTTTCTCATCATACTCCGTGGCCCGGAGTCCCAAGGATCATAGGGTGCAAGCCGGCGACTGAGCGGGCCATGGTAACAAGGGCCAGTGTTACAGGGGTTTAGCATCAGTGAATGTTTCCTATGGAGAGGAGGAAAAAAATAGACAAAACAAAACAAAAACACTAAAACTAATTATGAAGGTGCTGTGGCAAGTTCATTTTGTCCTAGCATGTGCCCTATTGTGTGACGCAGCCTTATACGGAAACTTCCGGTCTGAAGTGGATGGCGCCTGCCCTACAGTCGGAGTACCCATCTGCTGCTTGTACCCATCCCCACCTTGCACCTGCCATCTAAGGGTCGCCAAAGCCAGAGTGTGGAATGCTTCATGTGAGGGAGGGCACTGGGAAAAGACAAAAAAAAAAAAGGGGGAATCTGGGAGCTGGGGGGAGTCAAACTTGGTTTTCTGCTGGAGGCTACATCTTTATTTTTATTATTTTTTTTCCAATTGGCACGTGTCTTCTTTGTTTTGAGTGATGGGGATAATTATACATTCAAGGGATCACACTCTAAAGCCCTGGAATGATTAAGAAATCTTATTGCAGGCAATCATGAGAAAATGTAAGGGAGGATTCCTGGGAGAGACAATGGAAATCACAGTTCTTCAAGTCGCTTGCTTAGCAGGGAGACCTAATCACTCTTCTCCTCTTTTTCCCATGGCCTAATTGTTGATATTCGGGTCTGTCTCAGGGAATGGCAATGCTGTCTCCTAAACCCTGTTCAAGTGAACTCAGAGGTTTGGATGGGTCCCTCTTGGGAAAGTGCTGCCTCAGTGATTTTGATACTGACCTGTAAGCTCCCACTTACCAGTGACAAGGGGTACCAGAAACCCTCTCATTATGTTCAGGCTGCAAGATTCTTTGTGTAGGGAAAGGAATCCTGTGGGTTGCTCGCTTAATTTGACAAATATTTATTGAGCAACTACCCCATGGCAGACATTATTCTAGAAGCTGGGGATAAAACTGAAAAAAACTATAGTCCCTGACCTTAAGGGCCTATGTCTACTCCAGCCAGATATAAGGAAGTCGAAGACTCAAATGTGTGTCATGAAGAATATGAGAAGAGTAAGTACAGATGATTCAGGGGCTGCCTAGGTGAAGCTAAGCTAATTTGAAGAGTAAGAGTAACTAGGAAAAGAAGTCAGAGAAGGCATATGTCACAAAGCCCTGCAGATGAGGGAGATCATGGGTTGTTTATAAAACTAGGGTGGGACGGATCCAACCTTGGGGAGGAGAACAAGGGCCAGCAAATTGGGAGGGAGAAGGACAAAGGATGGGGCTGGGAACATCAGCCAATGCCCACCACTGAGCATTATCCTGAGGATGAGGAATGATTCCTTAGAATCTGGGGGTAATGCAGAGACTCAAGAGCTTCCTTCTTTTTTTTTTTTTTTTTTTAGGGTTTTATTTATTTATTTGAGAGAGAGACAGAGAGAGAACGGGAGAGAGAATGACAGCAGGGGGAGGAGCAGAAGGGAAGGGAGAGGGACAAGCAGACTGGGCGCTGAGCACAGAGCCCAGCTCTGGTCTACTTCCCAGGACCCTAGACCATGACCCCAGCTGAAATCAAGAGTCAGACTCTCAGCCAACTGAGCCATCCAGGCGCTCTGCCTGGGGAGTTTCCTCATGACAGTGGGTGATTGGATGACATTTGCCTCTTTTTCATGACCATAAAACACCCCTCCCTCCCCTTGTTAGGGGCTATATATTTTGACCCACTATGCCTTCAGTTTCATGGTACAAAAATAATAACAATAATAGCTAGTACATACTGTATTAACATGTGCCTGGCACTGTGTTAAGTGCTTTATGTGAATTCATATCATTTATTTAATCTTTACAATAATCCTGTGAAATAAATAGTATTATTATTTTTGACAGATGAGGAAACTGAGGCACAAGGGTTAAATAACATGCCCCAGAATGCACAGTTCTTTTTTTTAAAGATTTTATTTATTCATTTGAGAAAGAGAGAGAATGAGCACAAGCAGGCGGGAGGGCCAGAGGGAGAGGGAGAAGCAGGCTCCCCACTGAGCAGGGACCCCCTATATGGGGCTTGAACCAAAGGCAGACGCTTAACTGACTGAGCCATCCAGGTGCCCCCCCCAAATGAACAATTCTTAAGGCAAGAAGCTGAAATTTAAATCAATGCAGTCCAGGCATAAAAAAAATCAAACATAACTTCCAACTCTGCTTCTCAGAGACTCTGAGATCAGGGGCTTTTGCTGGCTGAAGCTTTCCTTGCATTTAAATGAGAAGGATGAGTTAATAATCCCCTACCTCAAGTCTAATATCAAGAGATTTCATTTCTCAGGGTGCCTGGGTGGCTCAGTGGGTTGAGCATCTGCCTTGGCTCAGGTCATGATCTCAGGGTCCTGGGATTGAGCCCTGAGACAGGCTCCCCACTGAGCTGCTTCTCCCTCTCCCTCTGCCCCTCCTCCCTGCTCGTGTTCTCTCTCTCAAATAAGTGAATAAAATCTTTTTTAAAAAAAAGACATTTTCTTTCTCGCAGATGTCTGCAGAAAAAACAGGAGTTCAGCATAGCAATTCAACTCTTGCTGTTCCTAAGACAAGAGCCAAGAGTTAAAAGAAATCAACCCTATAGAATACATATGATCTCTCTCAGGGTTAATTCCAAATCTCTCTTCCCCTCTCTCACCTTCTCAGTCTTCTTTCCCAAGGGTTGGATTGGAAATCCAGTGACAGACTGATTTCCATAAACACATGTTGACTGTCAGTGGATCAGAAAATGCAATATCTCTGGAACTTCTCCCCCCACATCACTGTCATCAGGTTTTGTCTTCTTTATGGTCCATCAGCAATGACAATAATCCAGGCTCTGTTTTCTCTCTGTCAATTACACTTTAAGCTGATCAGGGTGAGACTTTTCATTAACAAAAAATCAACAGCTCTGAAAAGGCAGGTGTTAAAACTATCAAAAGGATTCCATGTTAAAAATGGCTAATATGTTTGCTGAATTTGGAGTGGCCAACAGGTGCCTTCTTCTGAGTTTACATCATTATCCATAATATAGAATGGAAGTCATGGTTGGAAAGAAGAAGGAGAAGAAAGAGAAGAAGGAAGGAGAAGGAGAAGGAGAAGGAGAAGGAGAGGGAGAGGGAGAGGGAAAGGAAAGGAAAGGGAAAGGAAAGGAAAGGAAAGGAAAGGAAAGGAAAGGAAAGGAAAGG
>NC_058403.1:76274734-76278723 GCF_002201575.2 Neomonachus schauinslandi
AAGGAAAGGAAAGGAAAGGAAAGGAAAGGAAAGGAAAGGAAAGGAAAAAGGAAAGATCTAGAGAAAGGTGGAGAACCATCCTGTTGGTTTCCTAGGGTTGCCAGGGCAGTATCACCGTTCAGTTGGCTTTTGATACTGGAAACATAACTCAGTGGTCTCAGCTTCAAAATTCTTAGACTTCCTGGAACCACAGGTTTAGAGTCTTGGCAAGCTTGAGTCATGGCTTCAGTCTCTGTTTCCTTAGAAAAAAAATCTCAAGAGAAAGTGATTTATGGTATGTCCTTCTTCTAGAAGAACTCTCCAACCCCTGGCCACTGAATGGACTTTGAAATATGCCCACAGGGAGCCTTTATCCAAGGACAATCTCTGAGTGCTTATTATTCACTTTACTAGTGTAGAAACTCTTTAATCATTGTCTCTGCATTTGCTTTAATCTACAAACTGTCAATTTATTAGCTTGTAATGGGCCTGAAGCTTCTCACCATCCTACTGGAGAAAGACTAGTATAAATTCAAAAGTTGATTCTAACAGTCAGATTGATATGAAGGGATAAAAAAGACAAAATAATATAACAATTATAGTAGAAAACTAAATTTTATTTAAGAAAAGAAGTATTCCATATTTTGTTTTAAGTGGAATAAAACCTCTTTTTAGCTCTAGCCAATACCTAAAGGATTTTCAGCACCAAAACTTTGAAAGATGCACATTTGAGAGATGCTCCTGAAAACAAAAATGCTTAGGAGGTACCAAACAAACAAATATATGTTATATATATTTTATATATATATAATATACATATATTATATATATGAATAATAAGAGCATCAAGAAAAATAATATTTAAGATATAGGAGTCAAAATAGTACAAGCCCAAAGCAGTAATGGGACAAATGCTAAAGAGAAGATGATATAAATGAATCCAGAAAGAAAGGACTAAAGAACAGCAGCGTCCTTGGCTCCTGGATAACCTAAAGACTGGCCACAGATGGTCTAATCACTAGAATCATTGAGCTCTACCTATAGGATTCCTAATCTGTTGCTATTTGTCTCAGATCTTTCCCAGAGCTGTTTTATTCTCAAGTAAAATGTTCACTCTTTTTTCCCTTACAGAAGAGACCTTAAAGATTATCTGATTCAAGTCATTCACTATACAAATGAGGAAATCAGGTCCCCAAGAGGTTAAAGTGAATCTTTCAAAGTGGTCAAGGTAGACAGTACCACAGACAGGACCAAAATCCTGGATCTTCTAATGCCCAAACAACACTTCTTTCCAAGGGCTCATTCCTCCTCTCAAATAATCACCACTTTCCTCTTAATCAAAGTGGTGATTTCTGTAAAGGCCGAGAAATACTGCAGGGAATTGTCAAATGTTAGATTTTAAAATGAGCAATTGGAAACTATGTATTTATATAGAATCACTGGAAAGTGAGAGGAAGACAAAATTATCATGTTTCTTTTCAAGAGGGTCTCAATACAATCTTCCAGCATATTGGCTAAAAATAATAGGTCCTTCCTGCCCTGTCAATTAGCCATCCTGTTATTATTTTCTTACCAGAAACAGAATTTAGGGATTCAAAGGATCTTAGAGATAGCCTGGACCTACTTTCTTATCTTATGATTGAGAAAGTTGAGGTTCAAAAAGAGAATCTTACAAAATAACAAAATACTAGAATTTGAAGGGATCATAAATATTGAGTCAACTTTATGTTTAATTTAGAGAAATAGGTGCACAAAAAGTATTTAACTATTGTAACACCTGGGCTTCCTACCATACCTATTTGACACCTGTTCATATTTTGTTATATTTATTTCAAACATTTTTATTATAAGAAATAAAACTATGCAGATATCATCGAGATTCCTTTTCCCCAACCCTAAACCTCACTGCCCTCCTTGTCAACCCAGGGACAGCCAGTATTAGAAAAATTTTTGTAAATTCTTGTAATCTACTGTGTATAAAATTCCATCTACACATGTAGATATCGATGGATAATACATATTCTCTACTAGTTCCAGGGGTTTAAGGATCCTTCAGTCAAAACTATTCTGATTTTGTCCAATTGTATATTATTTTTCCTAGAAATAGTTAGTAGAAAACTACTGTAATATAACAAAATTGTAAACAATTTCAATCTAACATACCCATTTAACAGACAAGTCAAGGAGGTTACCTGACTTGCCCCAAGTGATACAGTGTCCTCTTTCAGTGAAAACCCAGATACCCTCCCCCTACACCCATCTCTATGTTCCCCTTTCACTAGAAAACCCCACTTTGTTGTCTTTTCCCCCCTATTTTAAGTGCTGTGGATGTTTTTCTTCATCATTTTTAGAAAGCCACACTTCTCTCTCACACCTCCATTCAAAAAGAAACAATTCTGGGGTTGAGAAATCTCATACCAGAAACAATATACTCTTTAACTTCACACTTTGTTCTCAACAGCAAGGCAGCCAGGCAGACACCAGGCTCACAAACCATTATGAACCTGTCAGCAATTAGAATTCTAAACCCTATTCGGGTTTTACTTGCTTCAATCAACTTGTCACTGCAGTGAGGATTATCTACTTTCTCAACATAAACATCAACAGAAGTGAGTGCAATGGCTTGCGTCCTGGGTGAAGGCACTGCCAGGGAGAATGTTAAAGAGCACATTCTGCAGACAGGAGGGATCTGGGCCTTAATGGGCCATAATTAGAGGGGGCAGAGCCTACTAGCCTTTGTGTAAGGCTTCAGAATTCTGCTCTTTAGGATGGGGGGACATTTTGGGAAATGCAAGGAGACTGTTGTCTGCTTCTCTCTTCTCCATTTCCTGAGCCAAAGAAAGGAACACAAGAGAATGCATCCAGGCGTGTTTGCACTAAGATTCAAAGGACCCCCCGGAGGATCATGCTGCCCAGGCCCCTCATTGAAAGGATTAGGAAACTGAGATCCAGAAAGGGGAACACCAGGCCAAGTTTAAGCCTGTGACAGAACCTAGTGACTCCCAACCCTGTACTCCATCCACCTCACCGCACTGCCCTCTGTGGGGTGGGGCTGAGTGGTGGAAAGAACCTGAGAAATGAGATTCATTCTCCTCCCACCCCAAAGGCTCTCACAGATTTCCATTTGCACCTAATGGTGCAAAAGACCAAGCAACACAGTGCAACAAGTGTGAAAACAGGCCAAGCCCAGGGTGCCAGGGACATCTAGAGGAGGGTCTCATTCCACATCAAATCCCTTGTGAACATAGTGTATAAGGACACAAGTAGAAATTGGTTTAATCCCTTTCAACAAGCTATTTTGTAAATCATTATCTAGGAAGTTAGAGTTGGGTGCATAGAGACAAAGAGCCTTTGGCATCTTCTACTACAAATAATAGCTAACATTATGTATATTTACTTATTAAATCTTCATAACAACTTTATGAAGGCAGCATTATTATCTTGATCTTTATTTTACAGATAAAGAAACTGAGGCACAGAGCGTTGGGTCACTTGATCAAGGTTGTGCATATGGCAATGGCAAAACTAAGATTTTACCCTAGATGGTCTGGCCCTGAAGCCTCCACTCTTAAATAGAAGAGTGGGGTGACCAACCATCCTGATTTGCTTGGGACTATCCCAGGAAACCCCTTGGCCCTGGAGAAACCAGGACAGTGGATCACATAACACATAACTACACTGACTCTTTTGTGTGTCAACAATTAAACCCAAGCCTCAAGAAGTGATCCAATCAGTCAGGTTGCCATACTTGTCTTCATGCCCTTAGTAGGCTAAGGTCAGAGGGGAGAACTTAAATATTAATACATGCCCAGTATCATACTGAGAAGTTTTCATCATTTGTGTCATCTGAATTCTCACATGCAACTTGTATAAGGATTCCCTCCAGCTCTGCATGCCTACAATCCATTAATTCTAATAATGAGAGCAATTCTTCCCTCCAGAGGGTCTACTTCCTACTATAATAGGAAGGAAGGAAGGAAGGAAGGAAGGAAGGAAGGAAGGAAGGAAGG
>NC_058403.1:76278733-76281540 GCF_002201575.2 Neomonachus schauinslandi
GAAGGAAGGAAGGAAGGAAGGAAGGAAGGAAGGAAGGAAGGAAGGAAACCTAGGCAAGTCCCACAACATTGAGACTTCTTTATAAGGATATGGCTACAATGAGGAAGTCTCAAAATATGAAAATCCTACCTGTTTGGGTTTTTTTCTGGATATGGGAATTCACACCTAGAAACTTAGGTATCTTTGAGAATGCCCTTTCTGAGTATAGCTCTGTGCTTCCTCCTCCTTCCCACTCAGCTATGAGATACAGCATCAGCTGGCCACAAACTGGTGCCCAAACCCTCAATGCTGCCCCCTCCATGCTATGTCCACACTGTTTCCCCATCTTAGATCTTTCTCTTCTACTGCTGTGCTCTACACATCTTTTAAGACCAGTTCAAATCCTACCTTCCCTAAAAGCCTTTTGTGCATATCCTGGTTTAAACATTCTGTCTTCTTTCCCTACGAATCTTTTACCTTTTTAAAATAGGTATCCTGACCCACTTTATTCGAGAGCCCCAGAGTACAGAAATAAAAGGAAGTTATGCTCTCTGTTTGTTGGGAATCCCACCTAGGCTTTCCCATATTTCCTTTCCCAGTAGCCCCACAGTACCAGAAAGAGCACCTGCACAGTCCGTAGTCAGTAATTCACAGTCAGATGGCTTGTTGAATGAATATGGGAATGCATCAAAGCATCTAGCTATGAACTATGATGGATGTACACGGAGATTTGGATAATGAAAACAAATGTCCCGGATTTTTGTGTATGGCGGGGATAATTTCTTTGGCACTTCTAGACTAGGCTCTACTCTAAAACTAAAGCAAAAGATTAAGACAATCGGCGAATTGATTGTATTAGGTACCTACTTCTATAAACTTTAAGTACCTTTACTTGGTGTTAAGAATAATGATTTTGAGGGGCGCCTGGGTGGCTCAGTCATTAAGCGTCTGCCTTTGGCTCAGGTCATGATCTCAGAATCCTGGGATCGAGCCCTGCATCGGGCTCCTTGCTCTGCAGGAGGCCTGTTTCTCCCTCTCCCACTCCCCCTGCTTGTGTTCCCTCTCTCGCTGTGTCTATCTCTGTCAAATGAATAAATAAAAATCTTAAAAAAAAAAAAAGAATAATGATTTTGAACTGGTTTCATAGAAGTAAATACAGGGCAAGGAATCAGTTTCCACTTTCTTGGTAGTAGCCCAAACTCACTGTGTAAACTTTGGTTCTCCTTTTGCCCAAGCCATAGGAGGATGGTGGTAGAAATACATGATTTCTAGGATCCCCTCCAGCCCTACATGCCTATAATCCATTAACTCTAATAATTAGACTAATTCTTCCCTCCAGAGGGACATTCTGTTTCCTACCCTTATAACCTTTGCATTCAGAAAATTCAGGATGAGTAGTAATACCAATAAAAAATTGGGAAAGGACCGGTGGAAGCTACCTGAGTGAGGAAGAAAAGGGTGTTCTGTTTAAAGGGAGGAAGCCAGAGATTCTGGAGGGACATGATGTGTGAAATGCAGGCTGGGGGTTTAATGAGTTTGAGGCGTGAAAAACCCAAGCTTCAGGGCCACATTCTCTGGCAGTGTTGAGCACAGCATGTCTTTATGCCCCGTGTGGCCAAGTTCTATTTTAGAATGTACTCACGCCTGAATCCTCTAACACAGCTGTGACTGTCTGTTAACTTTTAGGCATGGTTCTCCATTCAAGCAGATGGCTTTTGGGTTTATTTTGACAGACCTGGGGAAAGGCAACTAGAGGAGGTCAAATCCACAAACCATCAGCGAGTCGATTGATGACAAAGAGGCCGACTTTACTGAGATCGAGATGCAGCAAATTTAGCCCAACGGACCAGGAAAGATAGATTACTCTATGAAGGTCAGAAGCAAATTGTATAGGAAGACTCACTGGACAGCCCCACCCACCAAGAAATGTTTTATTCAGCAATTAAGGGCCTCTCAAGACTTCTCTGCCATTAATGGTCCTTTCCAGCTAGGACATACCCCTTGAGACCTTAACCCATGGAAAAAATGAGAGCACAGATGAGTGGGTTTCACCATGCTCCCACCCTTCTCCCTTCTGGAATCCCTTCCAAGACCCACAGTGCAGAGCTGTCAAGTCCTGCCCTGAATGTTTTGCTTAAGTGGGTGCCCAGCCCAACTGAGGAAGCTGGGTTAAGCTCTCCAGCTGCTGGGAAGGGCTGAAGCAGTCACCATGGAAACAAGCTGCTCATCAATCATTTAGTGACTCACCAGGAGATCACTGGGATGCAAAGGGCACCAGAGTCCCTGAAAGACAACACCTAAAAAGGTCTGTCAGACTGCATTCTGGAAAAACAAGGCAGCCCCTTCCAGAACAAAGTGGAAATGGCTAGGGTTGCTTCTGTTTCTTGAATTTAGGCCTAGGGGCTATGTGCCCTGAGCCTGTGAAGGCAGGAAAGCCCCCATCTGTGTGGATTTTGCTATTGCAGCCAGTTCTATTTGATATAACATCACGTCAGAGGGAGAAGAAAACTTCAGGGGTTATCTAGCTAAAACTCTCATTTTTTTTTAAGGAATAACTGAGGGATCAGGGATTGAATAACTTGTCCAAGGACCATACAGTGAATCAGTAGGAGAGCCAGGACTGCAATCAAGGTCCTGCCCTGCAAATCTGTTACTCCTTCCACCATCTTGGGGTTACAGTAGATTTTACTGTGAAGCTAATAACGATTAAATTCAAAATAGTTCCTTTAAGGTGTCCCTTCCAAGGCTGTGAGAGGGATCTTAGCAATATATTCTCTTGGCCTTTCTTTCTTTCTTTCTTTCTTTCTTTCTTTCTTTCTTTCTTTCTT